>NC_092337.1:46110000-46195000 GCF_046630445.1 Rutidosis leptorrhynchoides | reverse complement strand
GTTCTTAATTTTTCGTTAGCTTTTCAACGACATGCATATCTTATACCTTATCTCAACCGCATATGTAACTAATTCAAGATTCAACATAACGTATCTAATGGCAATATCAAAAGTTTGTCATAATCCTATATTCTCGAGCACTAGTCAGGGATACACTATTAATATATAAAAGTTAAGTTATGAGTGCTCACGTATCAATATTGAGATTCAATATTGCAGGAAAGATACGTAGAAGCAACGGAGATGATAAACACTAAATTGACCTCACGAGCATACTCATGAACCATACACATCACCTCCATAGCTATAACCCATAATTTTCTTAGCCCTATCTTACTCGAAATACCCATTTGAAATTATGCGAGCAGAACCTCGTCGTAATATTTTATGTATAATACTTAATAATATCGCTCATAATACTAATACTAATAATAATAAAATTAATATTAATAATCTTAATAATAATAATAATAATAATAATAATAATAATAATAATAATAATAATAATAATAATAATTATTATTATTATTATTATTATTATTATTATTATTATTATTATTATTATATATATATATATATATATATACGAGAGATATTGAGATATATGAATTATGAAATGAGTTCAACGCGTTCGAGACTTTCTAGCCAGTTTGTGGATCCCTGATCTCCGCGACTGCGGAGTTGTTTTGGGTGTTAGTCCCGCAATCGTGGCACTGTCTCCTCCAGCTCACTCCTCGATGATTAATGGCTGCCGACACTTTAATATATAATTTTTATTTATTTAATTAATTTATATAATTAATTATATATTATATTATATTTACGTGCATAGTTAACTTGTAAAATTAGTTCCGTTATTTCGTACGTTGTCACTCGACTCATGTCCCGCTTTTGGTTTTTCGAACGACGTTTCGTACATTGAGAAAACTAGCCTTTTATGTTTAGTGACTCGTTCCCTTATCAAAATATAATCTTAAATCACTAACAAACAATATTACACGAAGTGTAACTTATGCATTTGAGTGTTGTGGTCATTTGCTTCTATAAATCAAAGTCTCGTTTGTTTATTAAAATACGTTTAATAATATCGAAATGTTTTAAGTTATACATTATCGCGTTTGTAACATATATATATATGTAATTTATAATACAAGCTGTAATTAGTTCCTTAAAACCTATGAATAATTTTATCTTATAAAACGTTTCACTAATAAAGTTCTTTTTTTTAAACCAAACTGTTTTTGTACGTTGAAACAATATTAAATAAATATGAAAACTTTGTTTTTTTCAAAATTAAATATAGTTAATAATCATTTTACTAAAGAGGTTATAATTGTTATATCATAAAACGTTTTAGAAAAGTAAGATTAAATATACTCTTAATAGGTTTCAAGCTTTTGAATTAACGTTTGTTGGTGACACGTGCTATAAAGTCCAAAGGTTAGATGAACGTATGAAATCATCTTAATGTAAAATGTCGATATACAATTGTCTAAGTTATTTATATTCCACATTCCAACTTTAAAATGATAATCATAATAGTTATCTTATTAATATCACGAGGAAAATGTTGTAAGGTATGAATTGAAAATCAAATAAGAATCTTCACTAACTCTTGTCTAGTTCTCGTTAGTTGACACTTTGTTCTTATTTGTAAAATCACTTTACCATTTTTCGAATATGGTTAAAAAGAAAAGGTTTCCTTAATCAAAGTGGACCTCTCATCAGAGACTCGTGATCATACAATGTATCTGATAAATCAATCATTTAATATTATCTTTTAATTCCGTTGATAAATATATTTTGAAACAAATACGTTCATGTAAAGTATTATACGTTTAATACTTTATTAACTTTTTCAAGTTATAATATATATATATACATACATAATTATATACGTTCATTTAATGGTTCGTGAATCGTTGAAATTTGGTCGAGGTTAAATTAAGGGGGATGATTCTCACACACACTTTTTTGATCCTCACACACCAATTGAGTATTATTAGAAGAGTAAAAAGTTAAAATAGGTGTGTGAGGATCAAAAAAGTGTGTGTGAGAATCATCCCCCTTAAATTAATGAATGTATGAACATAGTTTAAAATTCTTGAGATTTAACTTAACAAACTTTGCTTATCGTGTCGGGAATATATAAAGATTAAAGTTTAAATTTGTTCCGAAATTTCCGGATCGTCACACTTTGCCTAACTTTTGTAGTTGGTACCCAACCTAACTTTCGTTAAGTTTTTAATGTTAACCCCTCACATGTATCACACATGTGAGGGCAAATAAAAAGATACTCTATATAAGTTAGATTTCTATAACAGTCAAATAAAAAATTCATACATATATTAGAAACAAAATTTCATTACTGTTTTGCCTTCTGCAACTAAGATGCATAAACGAGATTTATTGATGTATTTATATGGTGTCGAAATGGGTTTGTAATTAAAGTTGCAAGGCTTGGCTGAGTTGATAAAAATAGTTCGTTTAAGTAGGCGTAAACGTACAATTAGAAACTAATATATCGAAATTGTCATCTCTGAAGGATCGTACAATGGACAATGTGACATTTTTTGGCTAGTTTGGCTAATTAGGGGTTATAATATAACGATGAAGAACGATGGTTTCAATTCATATGGTTCTTATATGAACTAAATTATTTTAAAGGGACGAATTTGCCCTCACATGCGTGGCATATGTGTGGGATTAACATTAAAATTTAACGGAAGTTAGGTTGGGGTACCAAGCACGAAAGTTAGGCAAAGCATATGTACCAACTATGAAAAATTTAATTAGGTGTTGTCAAAAAAATGTAAACAAACCACATGTATCAATGGCGTAATTTTTTCAAAAAGTTATCTATAAAACAGATAAGTTTAAACGTTACACATCATTTTGTGTACTAAATTACTAATGATAAACCATTCGGATGTCTTTTATATTTTTCTAATCAGCCACGTTGATGTTAGATACTTATTTAGTTGTCTTTTTTTCTAAAAAAACCTGAACTTCTAATTAGAAGAGTTAAGTAATATACTACATATTAAATAGTAGACTCATAACTAGTAGAGCAATAAAGCAAATTGAATAAAAAGTAGCCCTAAATTCAACTAAGGGGTGCGTTAATTATACAAAAGAGTATATCTACCACATTTTGTGTAATATAAGAGAAGCGGACACATTCTTTTGTGTACTTTTAATTAATGCTCACACAATAACATTTTTTATAAACACGCTCATTAAATAATCTACACAAAAACTTGAACTTCAATGTCACGAGTTTTCTTTTTTACGAAAAAAAGATAACTATATAGACGAGTTCCTTTTCTCATAAAAAAAACAACTAAACAAAAATACAAGCAATAAGCGACTTGACTCAAACAAATATATCTGAACCTAACAAACACGAAACAAACCAAACAAAAACTTGAGCTGAGACGCTATCTACAAAAAG
This sequence comes from Rutidosis leptorrhynchoides, assembly GCF_046630445.1. NCBI lineage: Eukaryota > Viridiplantae > Streptophyta > Magnoliopsida > Asterales > Asteraceae > Rutidosis > Rutidosis leptorrhynchoides. The sequence continues at coordinate 46,191,546 of NC_092337.1, read as the reverse complement.
GTAAGACTACCTCAATGAAACAATGAGGAAACAACAACAAAAAGACCATCGATAACCAAACTAAAGTAACGACAAACGAAACGCCGAATTAGTCAATCACCGATTTACCCTTACGAGAATTGGAGACCGTCGTAGATGACAAACCATCGTCCATCGAACTTGTTGCCAATATCCGGGTTGAAATAGTACGTCAAAACATTTGTCGAAGCATCTCCGACAAGTGTGTCCGAAGAATGAGGTATCAACCAACGTCTCGCTAACCCCTTAAAAAACCCATCTTACCCCCACCTTAGATGGAGATCGTCAACCGACTTGACACAAAAAAGGTTTTGAATCGTGTCGCCAACATTTAAGTCCTCTTCATTGGATACAACTAGGCCATAAACCATTGATTATTGATTATTGATTATTATATAAATACTTAACTTAATATGTTATTAACTAGTTTCTGAACCCTCGCTTCGCGCCGGGGGTTCAGTTTTCAATGTATTTTATTGCGTTTAGTTTGTAAAATTATTTCGTGGCTAACGATGATGTCGTTGAAGCGCAACTCGAGTCGAACTAAAAAGTATAACTCGTGAAAGATTTAAATGTTATTTTAAATTAACAATATATGTGCATCTCCACGTTTCGCTATGCAATTGTCGACTTTTAAAAATTTAACGCAAAATCAACGTGTATAAAAAGTACCCCAAATATTTAGCATTTTTTAAAAAAGTCCGTTTTGCATATAGTTAGTGACGTTGTGTTCGTAAAATTATTTCGAGTTTAACGATGATGCCGGAAAAATTTAACTCGTTGCGAGCGAATAGATATGACATGTTGAATATTTGGGTGGAGTTTATTTAAGATTTTTTATGAAAATGTTGATTTGTGTGATGATCCGGATTTTTCCGACTATTTGATTATACTATTTACATGATTTAATAATTTCGACTTGATAAGCAATGAATTTTAATAAGTCTTGAACCTCCGGAAAGAATTTTACATAAGCAGTTGACCACCCTTTTATTCTTACGATTCACGAATGTCATAAATTGTATTAATTATATATATATATATATATATATATATATATATATATATATATATATATATATATATATATATATATATATGTGTGTGTGTGTGTGTGTGTGTGTGTGTGTGTATATATATATACATATATATATATATATATATATATATATATATATATATATATATATATATATATATATATATATATATATATAACTTGAAAATATGATAATTAAATATCTCATTAAGTATATTAACAAAGAATTATATATATATTTTCATACTATTAATTTAAAGAGTTTTTGAACAATATATATGTTACTATTTAAACGACGTAATTAACTTATGTTAAAATGTATTTACATATAAAGTATTACGAGTGTAAATACATCCTTACAAGTATTAAATTCACTTTATAATATACCAATACATATAAAGAATAGCTATACTCGTATTTTCATTCAATTTCCTCAAGAATTCTACTCGCATTCATATGATATTTTTACCCGTATTATACACAACTTCTAGAAGTATTTACTATTGGCATATACCAATAGAAATCTGCAATTATTTGTGTAATATGTCATCCATGACCTAATCAATTTAATATGTCATCCATAACTTAATACATTTTAACTTATCTTAGATATTTTCACTAAAAACCAAATTTTCAAGCCTATAAATAAGCACCATTTCTAACTCATTTTTACACATTCATTTTTCAAATTTTACCATTTCTAACTCATTTTTACACATTCATTTTTCAAATTTTACTTCCAATTTTCACACACACTTGCAAGAACTCTCTCAAGTTTTGTTCTACTACTTATTTCCAGCAAATTTACATTCTAAACTTGAGTTAAAAACTCTACTTCAACTCTTGTTCAATTCATATGTCTATAGCTATCTATATAAGAGTTTATAAACTAGAACATAGTTTAGTTAATTCTAAACTTGTTCGCAAACAAAGTTAATCCTTCTAACTTGACTTTTAAAAACAACTTAACACATGTTTTATATCTATATGATATACTAACTTAATGAGTTAAAACTTGGAAACAAGAAGAACACCGTAAAACCGGACATACGCCGTCGTAGTAAAACCGGGGGCTGTTTTGGGTTGGATAATTAAAAACTATCATAATCTTTGATTTAAAATTTGTTCTTCTGAAAAAATGATATTTCATATGAACATGATACTATATCCAAAAATCATGGTTAAACTCAAAATTGAAGTATGTTTTTCAAAATGGTCATCAAGATGTCGTTCTTTCGACGGAAATGACTACCTCTTTCAAATATGGATTATAACTTGTAACTCCGACTATAAAGCACCACTTTTTCAGTTTAGTTTCACAAATTACAGTTCGTTATGAAACCATAGCAATTTGATTTGAAGCGACCTGTCCCAATCCATAAGGACGAATACAATAACATATGATTACATCGCGAGGTATTTGACCTCTATATGATACATTTTACAAACATTGCATTCATTTTTAAAAGACAACCTTTCGTTACATCGAAAGTTGACAGGTATGCATACCAATTCATAATATATCCAAACTATAATGACTTAATCTGTCATTTACTTAATAATATTCTTTATTGAACTCTACGACTTGAATGCAACGTCTTTTGAAATATGTCATGAATGACTCCAAGTAATATCTTTAAAATGAGCAAATGCACCGCAGAAGATTTCTTTCAAACCTGAGAATAAACATGCTTTCAAGTGTCAACCAAAAGGTTGGTGAGTTCATTAGTTTATCGTAATCCGTCATTTTCATAATTTTAATAGACCACAAGATTTCATTTATTCAATAATCATACACTCATAATGTAAGACCCAAATATTATCCTTGTATATAAGCGATGTTACGATACTCGAAGCGGGGTTTTGTTGTATATATTTAAAACATGGAAGAATTCTGAACTGGGGGAGTCGCGCGCCGCGCGGCTATATGGCGCGCCGCGCCATCTGTCTGCGACAGATTCCCCTTTTCTTTTAATTAGATATTTTGAGGGCATTTTGGTAAAACTACTTTGGGACCCGAATTTAATGCCTTAGATCAGTTTGGGAGCCTCATTCACTCCATTCACAACCACCTTATCATCTTCCATTCAAGTTTAGAGAGAGAGAGGAGGTTCTAGAGTGAGAAAACTCCATTAAAGGAAGAAGGAAGTCGAATCGAGTCTTGGTGCGAGTTCTAAAGTCGTTCATCTAGTCGCTAGCTACGTGGTGATTGTGTTAGTAAGTTATAAAACCCAATTTCTTACTTTAATTGTGTTTAAGGGTTAGGTTTGGGTTAGTGTTGCACACAAAACCCATTTGCTAGTAAATTTGGGGGTTTTGGGTGAATTTGGGTCATGTAGATTCAAAGATGACCAATTAGGGTTTTCAAAGTATTAAATTATGTTTATAAGCCTAAATTGGTTAGTTAATGTACTAGCACACTTATATATATGTAAATGGGTGTAATGACCTTGAAATGGGTCAAATGGGTCTTTAATGACCTAAGTGGTCTTGCTAGTGTGAAATTGAGTTAACCTTGTGATTTAAGAATGTAATAAGACCATAATTGGCTAGAGTTAGGGTTTTTGGTGAAGTTAACCCATTATTAGGGTTAATGGTGCAAAATGGGTTGAAATTGCACTTTGGGTCAAAATGGCTTTAGAATGGTGAAAGAATTGGTTGACCAACTTGAGTTGCGTTTAATAATATGTATAATGTGATTAGGTACGTTACATTGAGGTTTCGCAAGCTCGGGTATCTTTTCACAAGACTTTGAGGTGAGTGAAATAATTATATGCGTAGGTATATAATGTATCTATTTGTTGTAGCGTGAAATGTGTAGTGTCGAGATGTTAAGACACCACGTTTCACGTGAAGAGTGTAGCATCGAGGTGTTAAGATGCCACTCGGGTGTAGCATCGAGGTGTTAAGATGCCACCTAGGAGTGTAGTGCCGAGGTGTTAAGACACTACTCCGTAAAATATGATTGAAGCATCGAGGTGTTAAGATGCCACTCGGGGTGAAGTACCGAGGTGTTAAGGTGCCACCCTAGGGGTTAGTGGTGCGAGGTGTTAAGTGCCCTAACGGATGTTATGAACACCGATGGCGTTTTCGCGAGCGCCGTTCCCTTGTACGATTGGTTAACCATGGTTATTTGTGTTGTAAGCATATTATATTATTCGAGTTATATTTATATGCGGTTGTTATGCTAGGTTGTGGTATTGGTGAATTATAGCTTGTTATTGTGACGATAAGCTAATTGTGTTTGCTAGCATGTTTGCGGTATTTTGTAAGTGTATGCAAGTAGGTATAATTATATATGTATTCGTATAATTATTGCATTCACTAAGCTTTGCTTACCCTCTCGTTGTTTACCATTTTTATAGGTTCGGTTGTGGACAAGGGCAAGGGCATCGTTTTGGATTAGAGATCCCGTCGTTGACTATGGGATGCTTTTGGATGTGTTGACTTTTGGGAGTTTGACCGAGACGTGGGTAGTTTAATCCCAAATGCCATGCTCATAATGTAGTTTGGTACTTAAACTTTTTGGTGGTCGAAACTCTTAAATTGTATTAAACTTGTATTTTGGGTCGTGTGGGCCTCGCTTTTAAAACATCATTTTTATGTTTGAATCGTGATAGTTTTACATATTTGAATGTGTGGTTAAAAGCGTGTCGTCTAAAAATGTCGGGAACTAGTCGATCTTTTTCGCATTTGAAACTTTCCGGACAGGCCTGAATGGCGCGTCGCGCGGCCATCCTGGCGCGCCGCGCCACTTCTCTGTACAGCAAAAAAAAATATTTTGTATTTTCACGTGGTTTGGTCGCGGGTTGGTTTGGGTTGTTACAAGTGGTATCAGAGCATGGTCTAAGGGATTTAGGTGACTTGAGATATGCGCCTAGACTTAGACTTTTTGTGTGTGCGCTATGCGGGACTTGTAGGACTTTGGGTCGGATTGAGATTGGTTAGTGCATAGGTTTATGTAAACTAATCATGCGCTATTTGTTGTGTATGTTTAGCGAGCATCGAGCGAGATGGACGTTGTACTAGCAAGTTAATGCGACGTGCTCGCATAGTAATGACTAGCTACCATTATTACGGGTGCAAATCGTGTCAAACAAGTAATGTACCACGATTGTCGAGCGAGATGGGATAGTGTGGTATATATGTACGTACGTATGTGTTGTGTCTTTTCGTTTCGTTGCTTAACCTCTTCCGTTTTATAGAATGAAGACGAGAAACGGACCCGATCATGATAACGGAAGTACAAGCGAGGACGACGAGTTTTCGGCCAAGGTTGAGGCCGTCTTTAAAAAGTTAAAAGCTGATTTTCTTACGGACGTCCGAAAGGTCTTCCAAGATTCAGTCGATGGGCAAGTGACCGATTTGATAAATGAACGAATGAAGGCCACTATCATAGAGGCCCTTGATGCTAGAAATATTTATCCTCGCTGTGAAGGAGGTGAAGGAAGGCGGGACTTCCATTATAAGAATTTCAAGGACGCTCAACCCCCGATGTTTAATGGGGTGCGAGATCCTTTGAAGAGTACATGTTGGATCTCCGATATCAGGGGAGCTTTCCGTACCGCGGAATGCCCTCCCGAGAAGAAAACAAGGTATGGTTCAAGCATGTTGCGGGAGGAAGCTAAGTTGTGGTGGGACGATAAGATCAACTTATATGGCGAAGAACAATGTATGGGCTTGACATGGGAGGAGTTCAAGAAAGAATTTTTCAAAGAATACCGAACTTCATCCGATCTCTATAGAATCTTGGACGAGTTGCACCATTTGCAACAAGGGTCAATGGACTTGGTTACACTCAAGTCTACCTTCTTGGCAAAGACTCGTTTTTGCCCGGAATATGTGGGTGATGATCACAAGTTAATGAAGGATTTCTACCATACCTTGAATGATGAGTACAAGGGCAAGATTAGTCGGGGTATGGCTAAGTCGTTTGATGAATTGTTTGAGTTGGCTCGGGGTTTTGAGCCGGAGGTTCCAAGAAAGAGCGATTTCGCGTTTTCCAAAAGAAAGTTTGAAGGTTTTAGTTACTCTAACTCTTCAAACAAGAAGAACAAGAACAAGAAGGGTTCCGAAAGTGTCAATAGTGTGAAGAAGGGCGCTACCGGTGATTTTTCTTATACGTGCTACAATTGTGGGCAACCGGGTCATATGGCTCGTGAATGTCCGAAACCAACTTCCGGAAACAAAATCACTTGTTTCAATTGCGGTAAAGAGGGGCACAAGAAGCCGGAGTGTCCCGATTTGTGAAACGATAATGTGAAGCGATTAGAGAAGGCGGCGGGTACGGCTAGGGGTCGTAATTATTTGATGACCAATGATGAAGCCAAACAATCGAACGAAGTTGTCTCAGGTACTTTCATGGTTAATTCTAATCCGGCAAGGATTCTTTTTGATAACAGTGCAAATTTGTCGTTTGTGTCTCCAAAATTTGTGCCTAAACTCTATAGACAGTTAGCTAAGTTAAGTCGTCCGGTAGAAGTCGAAATAGCGGACGGCAAGATGGTGCTAGTGGTTGATGTGTGTAAGAATTGTGATGTTGTTTTCGGTGCCGAAACCTTTAAAATTGATCTCATTCCAATGACCTTGGGCGATTTAAATATTGTCGTTGGTATGGATTGGCTCGATCGTTATAGAGCCAATATTGCATGCCATGATAAGTTTATTCGTGTGAAGACCCCAAGTGAGGGAGAGTTGATTATTCATGTGATAAGCGAAGGAGACCGGTGCCGATATGTACTTTTGCACGGGCACGTCGTTTTATTGTTACCAGTGGCATGGCTTTGCTTGCTCATGTTGTCGATATTCGTAATGAGCCACCACCCATTCGTGAAATTCCGGTGGTTAATGAATTTGAAGACGTTTTTCCGGATGAGTTACCGGGTGTTCCGGCGGAAAGACAAGTTGAATTTCGTATCGAGTTGGTTCCGGGGGCTACCCCCATTGCTAAAACACCCTATCGTTTAGCGCCAACGGAAATGCAAGAGTTGTTGAATCAAATCCAAGAGTTGCTTGAAAAGGGTTTTATTCGACCGAGTGCTTCGCCATGGGGCGCTCCGGTATTATTTGTGAAGAAGAAGGATGGTAGCATGCGGATGTGCATCGATTATAGGGAGTTGAATAAAGTGACGATCAAGAATCGTTATCCTTTGCCTCGGATTGACGATTTGTTTGACCAACTCCAAGGTGCAACGTATTTCTCAAAAATCGACCTACGGTCTGGGTATCACCAAATGCGGGTCCGTGAGGAAGATATTGAGAAAACGGCTTTTCGAACGCGTTATGGGCATTTTGAGTTCGTGGTTATGATTTTTGGTCTTACGAATGCACCGGCGGAATTCATGGATCTTATGAACCGAGTGTGCCAACCTATGTTGGACAAGTCGGTAATAGTGTTCATTGACGACATACTAGTCTATTCAAAAAGTATGAACGAACATGAACGTCATTTGCGTGAGGTATTGAAGACGTTACGAAAGGAGAAGTTGTACGCAAAGTTCTCCAAATGTGAATTTTGGCTAAGGGAAGTCCAATTCCTTGGTCATATTGTGAACAAAGACGGTATTCAAGTAGATCCGGGGAAGATCGAGACGGTGAAGAGTTGGGGACGACCGACTACGCCTACGAAAATCCGAAGTTTTCTCGGATTGGCCAGTTATTATCGTCGGTTTATCCAAGACTTTTCTAAGATTGCTTCTCCATTAACGAAGTTGACGAGAAAGAATGCTAAGTTTAATTGGGAGAACGAGCAAGAAATTGCTTTTCAATTGCTAAAAGAGAAGTTGTGTCAAGCTCCGGTGTTAGTATTGCCGGAAGGTGTGGAAGATATGACGGTTTATTGTGATGCTTCGCTAAATGGGCTCGGGTGTGTCCTTATGCAAAGAGGTAAAGTCATCGCTTATGCCTCTCGACAATTAAAGGAGCACGAAACGAGGTATCTGACTCATGATCTTGAGATGGCGGCGGTGGTACATGCGTTGAAAATTTGGCGCCACTACTTGTATGGTGTCAAATGTACGATTTATTCGGATCACAAAAATTTGAAACATCTTTTCACTCAACGAGATTTGAATTATCGTCAATGTAGATGGATGGATGTGGTGAAAGACTATGATTATGAGATACTTTATCATCCGGGTAAGGCGAATGTTGTCGCGGATGCGTTGAGTCGAAAGAGTCAACATCCGGCGATAAAAGTAGGATCGTTACGCTTGATTATTACCAACGATTTTCTTGAGAAGCTTGGTGAGATACAAATCGAGGCTTACGTTCACAACAAGCATTCGGAACGAATCGTGGGTCAATCGGAGTTCATTACTATGGGCCCGCGTGGTTTGTTGTCTTTCTAAGGAAGGGTGTGGGTGCCTAAGATGGGTGATTACCGGCGGGTGCTACTTGATGAAGCACATAAGTCCAAATATTCCATTCATCCGGGTGCGATGAAAATGTATCATGACTTGAAGAAATATTATTGGTGGCTGGGCATGAAACGTGATGTTGTGAAGTATGTTGAGCAATGCGTCACGTGTTTACAAGTAAAAGCCGAACACCAAAAGCCGTATGGTAAGTTGCAACCGTTAGAAATTCCGAAATGGAAATGGGAGCACATTACCATGGATTTCATCATAAAGTTACCTAAAACGGCGAGAACCCAATTTGATTCGATTTGGGTTATAGTTGATAGATTGACGAAAAGTGCTTTGTTTCTTCCCATTAAAGAAGCGATATCGTCAGAGGCCTTGGCTAAGTTGTTTATCAAGGAAGTGGTCTCGCGACATGGGGTTCTTATATCTATTATTTCGGATCGAGATACCCGTTTTACATCTCGGTTTTGGGAAAAGTTTCATGAAGATATGGGTACACAATTGAAGTTGAGCACGGCGTATCATCCTCAAACGGACGGTCAAACCGAACGTACGAATCAAACTTTGGAAGATATGTTACGGGCGTGCATTATTGACTTCGGTGGTAGTTGGGATGAGCATTTGCCTCTGGTGGAATTCTCGTACAATAATAGTTATCATACTAGTATCGGGGTGCCACCTTATGAGATGCTTTATGGGCGAAGGTGTCGAACTCCCATTTGTTGGGGAGAAGTGGGTCAAAGAGAGATCGGGAGTACCGATTTGGTTTTGGAGACGAATAACAAGATTGATATTATTCGGGAACATTTAAAGAAGGCTCAAGATAGACAAAAGTCGTATGTCGACAAACGTAGACGAACGATCGAATTTCAAGAAGGTGACATGGTGATGCTTAAGGTTTCGCCATGGAAAGGTATTATTCGATTTCGAAAACGGGGAAAGTTAGCTCCTCGGTTTATTGGGCCATTTAAGGTTTTAGCTCGTGTTGGTGAAGTTGCGTATCGTTTGGAATTACCCGAAGAGCTTGCGGGGATCCATAACACGTTTCATGTTTCCCATCTCCGTAAGTGTCTTGCGGATGATTCTTCATGGATGCCATTAGACGAAATCGAGCTAAACAACAAGTTAGAATATGTCGAGGAACCGATTGCTATCCTTGATGAGAAGGTGAAAATGTTGAGGAATAAAGAGGTGAGAACCTTTAAGGTTCAATGGCGACGGAGTAAAGGTTCCGAGTTCACTTGGGAGCCCGAAGAATTCGTGTTGGTTTATCTTCCCTCTTGTCATGCGGCTTGGATTGCGAGGACGCAATCCGAATAAGTGGGGGAGAGTTGTAAGACCCAAATATTATCCTTGTATATAAGCGATGTTACGATACTCGAAGCGGGGTTTTGTTGTATATATTTAAAACATGGAAGAATTCTGAACTGGGGGAGTCGCGCGCCGTGCGGCTATATGGCGCGCCGTGCCATCTGTCTGCAACAGATTCCCCTTTTCTTTTAATTAGATATTTTGAGGGCATTTTGGTAAAACTACTTTGGGACCCGAATTTAATGCCTTAGATCAGTTTGGGAGCCTCATTCACTCCATTCACAACCACCTTATCATCTTCCATTCAAGTTTAGAGAGAGAGGAGGTTCTAGAGTGAGAAAACTCCATTAAAGGAAGAAGGAAGTCGAATCGAGTCTTGGTGCGAGTTCTAAAGTCGTTCATCTAGTCGCTAGCTATGTGGTGATTGTGTTGGTAAGTTATAAAACCCAATTTCTTACTTTAATTGTGTTTAAGGGTTAGGGTTGGGTTAGTGTTGCACACAAAACCCATTTGCTAGTAAATTTGGGGGTTTTGGGTGAATTTGGGTCATGTAGATTCAAAGATGACCAATTAGGGTTTTCAAAGTATTAAATTATGTTTATAAGCCTAAATTGATTAGTTAATGTACTAGCACACTTATATATATGTAAATGGGTGTAATGACCTTGAAATGGGTCAAATGGATCTTTAATGACCTAAGTGGTCTTTCTAGTGTGAAATTGAGTTAACCTTGTGATTTAAGAATGTAATAAGACCATAATTGGCTAGAGTTAGGGTGATGTTATGCGAGGTGTATATAAAATAGCTTAAATTTTAGCAGGAAATACTATTAAATACGATACATTTTTACACAAGATATTTATTTATTTATTGAATGGATATACTTAAACCTTGCTACAACACTTATAGGCAGTGTACCTAATCGTACAGTAGTGTAGTTTTTAGTAAGTCCGGTACGTTCCACAGGGAAAATCTTTTAATCAAAGCTTAACGCTATACTAGTTTAATTTATAAAAATACGAATATATATATAAGTAATATTATTATTTTAAAGGGGGTTTTTTACCGTTTAATGACCGGTTTGTCAATTTTAAAACTTTAGTCGTAGTTAAAACCAAATGTAAAATATTAAATAAATAAAAGACTTAATTTAAAGCGTAAAGTAAATAACGATAATGAAATTGCGATAAATAAAAGTGCGATAAAATAAACTTGCGATAATTAAAAAGTGCGATAATTAAAATTGCAATTAAATATAATAACAATAAATAAAAGTACGATAATTAGAAGTGCAATTAACTATAAAATAAAGGAAATTAAATATGAAAAAAAAGAATTATGCTTATTTAAACTTTCCGTAATCATGATGTTTGACGTGTTGATTTTAGTTTTATGCCCATGGGTTAATTGTCCTTTGTCCTGGATTATTTAATATGTCCGTCTGGTTTTTGTCCATAACAGTCCATCAGTCATAAATATAAAGTGCGAGTGTCCTCGTCAAATTATCCTTATACCCGAAGTCAAATATTCCAACTAATTGGGGACTTAAACTGTAACAAGATTTTAATACTTTGTTTAATAATTACACCAGGATGTCGACTGAGTGTAACCCAAGGTTTTAATACTTTGTTAACAATTATGCCAAGTGTCCTTGTACATAATTTCACCCCTGTTTTAATAATTCTAGTGGCTATTAATCCATTCCCGTGTCCGGTTAAATGAACGATTATTCGTACATATAAATACCCCGCCCATCGTGTCCGATTGAGTGTATATGGTTATTTATAGGGACGTCCAATTGTAAATCTTTATATTAAAATTAACAAATTATCATTTAGTTAAACAAATATAAAGCCCATTAATAGCCCATAGTCTAATTTCCACAAGTGTCGTTCTTTTGTCCAAACCCCAATTATGGTACAAAGCCCAATTACCCAATTTTAGTAATTAGCCCAACATCATGATTACTTCGTTTTAAATAAGCATAATGATAACTTAGCTACGAGACATTAAATTAAAAAGGTTGAACATAACTTACAATGATTAAAAATAGCGTAGCGTTACACGGACAGAATTTCGACTTACACCCTTACAACATTCGCTAACATACCCTTATTATTATGATTAAAATTAAAATTAAAATTAAAATTAAAATTAAAATTAAAATATAAATATAAATATTTACGTATAGATATAGAGAGGATGGATTAATGGATGATAAAAATGATCAGAATTCGTTGGGTTTTATAGGGATTTTTGAATTTGGCTGCTCCGCAACTCGCGGCATTTTTGCTCTTCAAACTCCGCGAGTCGCGGAGTTTGAAATTCCAGCTCACTCCATTTTGGCTCCTTTCTTGCCGACGGATTTTTATATAAATATAATATATATATAATTAATTATATATTATATTATATTTATATACATAGTTAACTTGTAATTTTTAGTCCATTGCGTCGAGCGTTGAGAGTTGACTCTGGTCCCGGTTCCGGATTTTCGAACGTCCTTGCGTACAATTTAATATCTTGTACTTTGCGATTTGAATCTTGTACTCTTGTAATTTTGAGACGTTTCTTATCAATAATTGGAACCTCTTTGATTGTATTTTGTACTTTTGAGCTTTTTGGTCGTTTGCGTCTTCAATTCGTCGAATCTGTCTTTTGTCTTCACCTTTTATTATTTAAACGAATATCACTTGTAAATAGGACAATTGCAACTAAAAGCTTGTCTTTCTTGAGGAATAATGCTATAAAATATATGTTCGTTTTTAGCATTATCAAATATTCCCACACTTGAGCGTTGCTTGTCCTCAAGCAATATAGTCTTGAAATACTAGAATCACTTCTTTATTCTTCACACTTTGTACATCAGTGATTTCTTTACGGCGGTATAAACAATGGTAGTAACGATATGGTTTACAGTCCCACATGACTATAAAAATTTAGATCCTTTAAGGAAATTGGATCTTTATGAAAACATTTGATCTTTTGAAAATTTTAATCTAGCTTTTACCCTAGATAAGTTTTCCGGAATAACCCTTCACCGGTGTTTGCAAATTGTTTTTGTGGGTTTGGTGGGTTTCAGATTTGAAAATTTTAGCTTAAAACTTGCGGTTTTGTGTCACCCACTTGCTAACCTTGTATTAGGAAAGCAACACGTCCAGTATACTTGCTCCGTATACCTTTCGGTAAACTACCGTCCGGTTGTAAAGGAAAGCGTTGAACAAGCAACTGTTAAGGCAATGTCCCCTGACATGCTTTTAATTATGGTCTATAACGTGTCGGACGCAATTACTATCCTTGGTAGGAGCAATAGTAAAGCTCACCCTTAAAATTTTTCGGTCTAGCACAAGGTCCTGTCTTTGACCATGCTATGCAACCACCGTTCTTACGGTTGACACCCGATTTGGTTCAGGTGACCTAATGAATTCCAGGTGAATTCTTAGGATTTTACGTTCAAAGGTAATGAACGCATTGAAAATGGGTTTTCAGAAAATAAATCGGTTTATAATTTGATCAAAATATTTTCTCGTTCAAGCTCGAGTTTAGATATCATTGAATTCCATGAGTTTGAATTCTCAATCTTTAAGGTCAATCTCAAGGATTGAGTAATATCAGTCTTAAAAGCTGATTTTTGATCTTTAAGGAGATTATCCTTTCTGGGGATCTGATTCATTAGTCTTATCCAGCTAATTTGCACGGTGCCCCCATTTTACGAGATAAATCCTTCTCATAGTTAGGATAAATCTGACCACTTGGCGACCCTGTTTTATGCTGAGGTCCGTGGATTTCCTGCTGATTTTAGTGATGACTTTTCTAGATTTTTCGTCAACCTATAGCTGGTCTGGACGACAACTTCCTGACCTAAATCAAGAAGCGCGTTTCTTTTTCGGAAGACTTTACTTCCTTTTAATGATGGAATTGATTCATCGTGTAGATCCATCTCTTCTTTTCTTTCATCGGGTAAAACAGTTTAGTTTAGTCCAAAGCAAAAGTATTTTCAGTTATTTGTTACAGAAATATGTGACATATGTTTAAAATATCTTGGTAAATTTTCCCACACTTGGCTTTTATTTTCCTTTTTATTGTCCTCTATTCCATTTCAAATGAATTTTAACATTTTGGTTTGTTTCTCAATTTATGTCCTTTCCGAGGTAACAATAATTTCGGTGTTAAAACCTAGTTTTATCGTTCATAAATATGTATAAACATGATTTTGAGTTCATTTAATTGAAAATTTTGAAAATTTTTACTAGAATTGGGTAGTCTGTATATAAGACTAGGGCTGTTCTTTATTATCAGAGAGCACTAGATTCTAATACAACTATTACTTTACTAGTATTTCTAATGGTAACCAAGTGTATAAAGTAAAAATTTTAAAATCCGAAAGAATTTAACCCCTTCCCACACTTAAGATCTTGCAATGCCCTCATTTGCAAGAAATCAGTAACAATTTAAATTATTGAGGGTGATTAGCGTAGAAATGATTAAATTTTACCAAATTTTCCAAACATATTTGTGTTTGTTTGCTGAATGATAAATGGTGCACATCATTTGTTCATTCCGTCTTGTTGTTATTTCACATATATTTTGCATCTTGTCGTCAAAATTAGTTGCTTTTGCTGAACTTAATGCCAGTCTTTGAAAATGCGTTGTTTTACCCTGTTGTGTACATAAGATAAACTGCAAACATATATACATATTTTTGAAGTTTGGTATATTACCCTACATTCAAAAATTATTAAAATCTAATAATAAAAGTTAGAAAATTATAAAAACTATTACAATATTAACATAAGTATTAAATGTATCAACCTTACAAATAATAAAATAAATAAAACTAAGTAGACTAGGGATGATACTGATACCAGAAGGGGTTCCATGCATAACCGTATGTGTTATAGAATGCTTCGGCTGGGTTATACGTAGGATACGGTGGTTGGATCTCTATAGACCAGGGAGGAAATACGGGCGATGGAGTAGGAATATAGTTTCTACCTACATGTTGGCAATGAGCTATGATTTGGTTTTGATGAACTTGCCAATCTTCAAATGCTCGATGTCTAGCATTTTCATACTCTTGTGAAGCTATAAACCTTTGCATTTCTGTCATTTCATTTCCCCCTCCCACATTACCTGGCTGTTGGTTTCTCTCAACCTGTGGATGTCTACCATGGTATTGTACTGCGACGTTATTTCGCCTCTTCAAAACCTTCGCACCATGGTATACATTTAAACCTATTGTATCGTGGGGTTCTGGTTCTTCGACTAATAATCCCCCCGACTTATATCCACACCGAGATATTCAGCAATCAAAGTAATAAATATACCACCTCCTATTATGCTATGCGGTCTCATCCCCCTAACCATAGCTGATAAATAATAACCCACATAATAAGGTATACTTACAGCGCTTTGTGGGTCTCGAATACACATGTGGTAAAACAAATCCTGTTCATTTACCTTTTCCTTGTTCTTACCTCGTTGTGTAATCGAATTGGCTAAAAACCTATGAATTACTCTTAACTCTGCTCTATCTATATCCAAATAAGAGTAATTTCCCCCTTTAAATCGGTGATGGCTAGTCATTTGACTCCATACACCATGCGTATCAAAATTTTTGTCTATCTTTCTACCATTTAGTATCAACCCTCTACAATCGGCAGATGCTAACTCCTCAGGCGTATATATACGTAAAGCCTGATCCATGTCTAGTAAAGACATGTGGCGCATCGAACCTCCTAACAAAAATCTAATAAAAGATCGATCGGTTAAACTAACTACCCGATCATTTATTTCTATACTACACAATAATTCTTCACACCATACTTTATATACAGGTCTACGCATGTTGAATAAACGTACCCAATCGTTAAAAGTAGAATTACCATACCTCTGTGTAAGTAATTCCATAATTGGCCCGGCTAATTCTACAGCTTCTAACGGTGCCCATTCTATTACCCTAGGTACTTCAACAGCTTTAGAATGAAGAGTATGCAAACCCCTTTGGTATTTTGGATAATCTATCCAACGTCTGTCAAATCTCAAGTTCGGGTGCAAATCTTCCAAGTGCATATCTGAAAATGTCATAACTGGATGAGGTATATCTTGTTTATAATAGCTATCAACATCCTGTTGTTCCGCATTCTCAGGAGGAGCATTGCGAGCTTGGGATGAAGATTCACCCCTTTCAGTCTGCAAAACACATAAAACACAATTTTTGTGCATCCAAATATGCATTAGTGTCAGCAAAATCATCAATCAAAATAATTACAATGACATGTTCAATTTATATCAAACATAAGCTCATTTTCATATTTGTATCAAATCTACACTTTTTCAAATAAGCATATACGAAAATGTTCACCAAGTTCATAAGCATTCAACTCAAATAACATGTCAAAATAATCATTACTAGCAATTAAACAAGTTTCAAATGGCATTATCTCTAAAAAAAAATCAATTTCATGAATTTTAGACTTGAAAAAGTCCACTTTAATTCTCAAAATCATGCTTAGGCTCAAAGTTTGGATCATTTAACTACCTAAACATGTTACACTACTTAATTTAGCAACAATTCATGACAAAAATCAGCCATAACCTGTTTATATCAAAAAGCCCCAAATTTGCTCAAGAACACAAACCCTAGATTACTCAAAATTTGAAGTTTAAGGCATCTAATCATGTTAAATAGCATCAATCTAGGTTATACAAGCATAATACATAAGCAATTTAAGCATAATTACACTAAAAAGTATCAAAATCGAATTAGGGAAAAAAAATTGCTCAAGAACACCAATTTTCGGATTAAATGGTGTTTAGGTGTAGAAATTTGCCGTTTTTATTGAGTAATTCCTTGATAGCATCCTTCTCAACATGATTTTAGTAAAAAATGTGATGAAAAATGGTGAAAAATTGTGAATTTCGGAGGTTTTTGTGTGTGTTTTTCGTGTGTATTTTCGCAGTAATTTTGGGTTGGGTGTGTTGACTGATCTGTTCTGGCCGTTTTATTTTTTTCTGGATTTTGGTCTCTCCGCGAGTCGCGGTGTTTGACCCTTAAAAACTCCGCGAGTCGCGGTGTTTGGTTTTTTTTTTTTGTTTGTAAAAACCTTATCTTATAAAACAATTAATTAATTAATTTTAAAATTTTGTTTCCCTTGTTATTTAGGACGAGGTCGTTTCGGAACGATGTCCTAGTCCGTCCTTCAACAAAATTTTAAAATTTGTCTTTTTGTAGCGATTGTTTTA
The DNA here is from genome assembly GCF_046630445.1 of Rutidosis leptorrhynchoides. Lineage (NCBI taxonomy): Eukaryota > Viridiplantae > Streptophyta > Magnoliopsida > Asterales > Asteraceae > Rutidosis > Rutidosis leptorrhynchoides. The sequence continues at coordinate 46,174,569 of NC_092337.1, read as the reverse complement.
AAAGCTAAGATTTTTGGGTTTTTTAATGTTTTTGGCATACTTTAATTTAATAAGATTAAAAATAATGATAATAAAAGTTCTCGTCCCTCCCTCGGGTAAAGCAATTTCGGTTCAAAGACCTAGTCTTCAACTTACGACGAATTTTAAAAATCATATTTTTAACTTAAAGAAATAAAGTAAATTTTTATTTTTAAATTCACACAACTTAAATTTAAAATGCATAAAATTCAAAATTCATATTTAAAATTAAAAATTCACACCAAACTTAAATTTAATTTTGTTTTTATACATACAAACTTATATTAAAAAGATTAATTTTTTCAAATATTTACAATTTTAAATATATTGATTAAAAAGTTTAAAATATTACTTTAATATTTATATATTAATTTTAAAAACATGGTAAAAAAAAAAAATTTTTTTGGTCTTTTATCCCACTTTAATCAATCAAATATTATCAAAAATATACGCCCCTCTTTTCGGTAAAGTAATTTCGTTTCCATGACCTAATTTAACTCATGACGAATTTTTGAAATATTTTGGGTTGATTGATTAAAGATATTTATACCTTAAGAATAAACGTTAAATTTCGCAGTGATGTAATAAATTTTTGAATGATATCAATAATTTCGGTTGCCAAACCTAATTTTATTCAATACCAATTTAATACTTTATAGCGAACAAATTAGCGTTTATTATCAAAAGGTTAAAAATAAAAATAAAAAAAATAAAAATAAAAACTGTACAGACTTACCTGTGAGATAGTATTCTTAGTTATATGATCTATCCCATTCATAAGATAGTCGGTTTAATTAATTTTTCATGGCTACATAGGCGTAACCTCAAGCATTCAGTGTTTTTTCTTCTAAACATATGAACGGTCCGTCTCTGCATAAAGTAACAAATTCGGTGTTTGAATAGGTTTGATTATTTGAACATTTACCTCCATGTGACCATTTTCCGCATTTGTGACATCTTTCTAGGTGTCGTGCTCTTCTTTTCGCTGCGGATTTTGATTTTCCTTTACCAAATTGTAACTTATTATCTTCGCATCTGGATTCTTGTCTTACTCCGTCCAATCTTTCTCTGATTACTGATACTATTTCACTCGGAAGTGTGTCATTATTACGTTTAGTGATCAAAGCGTGTAGCATTAGACCATGGTTTAGTTCGCAGGAAGTCTTCATTTACTAAAAACCTAAAAAAATAAAAATTCAAAATGGGGGGAGAAGACTAGTTCTTTAGGGTCTGCTAGGGAAAGACCATTCGGGTTCCATTTTCGAGAATTACATGAAAACAGAAAATCTAACTCTAACAGAAATACATAAAATCCTTAAAAGACTTGATTCTCCTCACACTTAGTTAGCTGTGGTATCGAAATTGTGATTAACTTCATTGTCAACTTCCATTGGACTATCTATGTACTGTTTAACTCTGTGACCATTAACCTTAAATTCAATCCCATTTGAATTTATTAATTCTATCGTTCCGTATGGGAAAACTCTTTTGACTATGAATGGTCCAGACCATCTTGATTTCAATTTTCCAGGAAATAGCTTGAATCGTGAATTGAAAAGAAGAACTCTGTCTTCTTCTTTAAATTCTTTTAAACTTCTGATTCTTTTATCATGCCATTTTTTCGTTCTTTCCTTATAGATTAACGAATTTTCGTATGCTTCATGTCTTAATTCTTCTAATTCATTTAGTTGACTTAATCGTAGACGTCCGGCTTCATGTAAATCAAGATTACATGTCTTCAAAGCCCAAAATGTTTTGTGTTCAATTTCTACTGGAAGATGACATGCTTTTCCGTAGACGAGTTTAAAAGGTGTGGTTCCAATTGGAGTTTTGTAGGCTATTCTAAAAGCCCAGAGTGCAACATCCAATTTAATGGACCATTCCTTCGGATTTGATCCTACGGTTTTTTCTAGAATACGTTTTAAAGCTCGGTTGGTATTTTCAACTTGTCCACTTGTTTGTGGATGATATGCGGTAGAGATTTTATGAGTTACTCCATATCTTTTGAGAACTTTCTCAATTTGATTATTACAGAAATTAGTACCCCGATCACTTATTAAAGCTTTCGGTGTTCCAAACCTTGCAAAAAGAAGTTTTAAAAATTTGACTACAACTCGTGCATCGTTAGTTGGGAGAGCTTGTGCTTCCGCCCATTTAGATACATAATCAATGGCTACGAGAATATAGAGATTATTATGAGATTTTAGAAATGGACTCATAAAGTCAATACCCCAAATGTCAAATACTTCGCATACTTGAATGACATTTTGTGGCATTTCATCACGTTGACTTATTTTTCCGGCCCTTTGACAAGCATCACAGGATTTGCAAAGAAGGTGTGCGTCTTTGTAAATTGTAGGCCAATAGAATCCAGCATCATAAACTTTTCTTGCTGTTAGTTGAGGCCCATAATGCCCTCCTGTTGGTCCTGTGTGACAATGGTTTAAAATTTTACTAGCTTCATCTTCGAATACACATCGGCGTATTATTCCATCGGGACAGCTTTTAAACAGATGTGGATCTTCCCAAAAATAGTGTTTTATATCACTGAAGAATTTCTTTCGTTTTTGGTATGATAATCCTTTTTCAAGGAATCCACATACTAAGTAGTTTGCATAGTCTGCAAACCATGGTATTTCATTATAATCTATCTTCAATAGATATTCATTAGGAAAGTTGTCTTGTATGGCCGATTCATTTAGAACTTCTAATTCAGGATTTTCAAGATGAGAAAGATGATCAGCGGCGAGATTTTCTGCTCCTCTTTTATCTCGGATTTCAATATCGAATTCTTGTAAGAGTAAGATCCAATGGATTAATCTTGGTTTGGCATCTTGTTTCAAAAATAGGTATCTAAGAGCAGAATGGTCGGTATAGACCACCGTTTTTGCTAGAACGATATATGAACGAAATTTGTCAAAAGCAAAGACAATAGCAAGGAGTTCTTTTTCAGTAGTTGTATAATTTGTTTGTGCTCCTTGTAACGTCTTACTAGCATAATATAAAGGTTGAAATCGTTTTTCAATCATTTGTCCTAAAACGGCTCCCATTGCAAAATCACTTGCATCGCACATTAGTTCAAACGGTAGATTCCAATTTGGTGTTATCATGATTGGCGCATTAGTAAGTTTCTCTTTAAGAATATTAAAATATTTGATACATTCATCTGAAAAGATGAATGGAGCATCCTTTTCTAGGATTTTATTCATAGGAGTGGCAATTTTAGAAAAGTCTTTTATGAAACGTCGGTAAAAACCGGCATGCCCTAGAAAACTCCTAACTCCTCTAACATTGGTGGGATGTGGAAGTTTATCAATTACATCTACTTTAGCTCTATCCACTTCAATTCCTTCTTTTGAAATTTTATGTCCAAGAACGATGCCTTCTTTAACCATGAAATGGCATTTCTCCCAATTAAGTACTAGATTTGATTGTTCGCATCTAATAAGCATTCGTTCCAGATTAACTAGACATGATTCAAATGTATCACCGAAGACTGAAAAGTCATCCATGAAAACTTCCATGCATTCTTCTATCATGTCGTGAAAAATCGCCATCATGCACCTTTGAAAGGTTGCAGGGGCGTTGCAAAGTCCAAATGGCATGCGTTTGTAAGCAAAAGTACTATAAGGGCATGTGAATGTGGTTTTCTCTTGGTCTTCGGGTGCTATTGGAATTTGAAAATATCCCAAAAAACCATCAAGAAAGCAATAATAACTATTTCCGGCTAATCTTTCCAAATTTGATCAATGAAAGGTAAGGGAAAGTGATCTTTTCTGGTGGCGTCATTTAATTTTCTATAATCAATACAAACACGCCATCCTGTTACAGTCCTAGTAGCAATAAGCTCATTTTTCTCATTTGTAATGACAGTCATGCCACCCTTCTTAGGCACGCATTGAACTGGGCTTACCCATGGGCTATCAGAAATTGGATAAATTAAACCTGCATCTAGCAGTTTAATAATTTCTTTTTTAACTACGTCTTGCATATTCGGATTTAGTCTTCGTTGGCGTTGCACATACGTTTTATGACCTTCTTCCATAAGGATTTTATGTGTGCAATACGAAGGACTTATTCCTTTAATATCATGAATCTTCCATGCAATGGCTGGTTTATGAGCTTTCAACACAGAAATGAGTTGTGATTTCTCATTTTCAGTAAGAGAAGACGATATTATTACAGGTAATTCAGATTCACCATGCAAATAAGCGTATTCCAAATGGTTTGGAAGTGGCTTTAATTCTAATGTCGGTGGTTCTTCTATCGATGATTTATATCGATATCTGTCTTCTTCTTTTAGCATTTGAATTTCTTCTGTTGTTGGTTCATATCCATTAGCTATTAGTGTAGCTAACATTTCAGCTTCATCAATTGGTTCATTACCTTCTCCTAAAGGACATTCTTCTGTTCCTTGTAATTCTAGAAAGTATTCTAACAATTCTGCATGTGAGTCTATAGTTTGAATATAATAGCATGTATCATCTGCAGAATGCGGTTGTTGCATTGCTCTATCAACTAAAAATGTAACACTCTCGTCCTCTATACTTAGGGTCAATTTCTTACCGAACACGTCTATCATTGCTTTAGCCGTGTTTAAGAATGGTCTTCCTAATATGAGAGGAACTTGAGAATCTTCTTCCATGTCCAGAACAACAAAATCTACTGGAAATACTAAAGTACCGACTTTAACTAGCATGTTCTCCATTATCCCTCTAGGATATTTTATTGATCGATCGGCTAGTTGTATGCTTATTCTTGTTGGTTTCAATTCTCCAAGGTCTAGTTTAGCGTATAGTGAATACGGCATTAAATTTATACTAGCACCTAAGTCTGCCAATGCTTCTATTGAACTAAGACTACCCAGAAAACATGGAATTGTGAAACTTCCTGGATCAGATAGTTTTTCTGGTATCTTATTCAACAGCACTGCTGAACAATTAGCATTCATAGTAACAACCGAGAGTTCTTCCATTTTCTTTCTATTTGAGATTAGATCTTTCAAGAATTTAGCATATCTAGGCATTCCTGAAATCACATCAATGAAAGGAAGATTTACATTTATCTGTTTAAACATATCCAAGAATTTGGATTGCTAGGCTTCAAGTTTTTCTTTTTTCATTTTACTCGGGTAAGGAAGTGGTGGTTGGTATGGTTTAACATAAGGTTTAGCCTTAACTGTGTTATCTTCATTAACCTTTTTAACTACCGGTTCTTTTTCCTTATCTTGTTCAAGTTGTGGTTCTTGTGGAGTAGGAATAGCTTCATCAGAAGTTACAGGTATTTCAGGTGGTTTAAATGTTGTACCACTTCTTGTGGTAATGGCTTTAGCTGTTTCATTCCGGGGGTTAGCATTTGTATCACTAGGTAAACTTCCCGGTTTTCTTTCACCTATTAACCTTGCTAGGTTACTTACTTCTTGTTCCAAGTTTTGAATAGAAGCTTGTTGATTTCTAAATGCTTGAGCATTTTGTTCATTAGTTTGTTTTTGAGATGTGAAAAACTGCGTTTGAGTTTCAACTAGCTTCGTCATCATATCTTCTAAATTCGGCTTTTTATCATCGGTTTGTGGTGGTTTGTTTTGAAAATTAGGTCTTTGCTGATTGTAAATATTATTGGATACTTGTTGATTATTAGGACCTTGTTGGTTGTTGTATGGAATATTTCGGTTATAATTCTGATTTTGATTGTAAATCGGTCTTGGCGGTTGATAATTATTCTGATAATTATTTCCAGGCCTTTGGTTTAGATATGAAACATTCTCTCTTTGTTCCATTGTTAATTCAATACTAAGACAATCTTTTGTCAAATGTGGTCCTCCACACTGCTCACAACTAATTCGTATTGAGTGTATATCTTTAGTCATCTTTTCCATTCGTCTCTCGACAGCATCTATCTTTGCAGAAATGGAATCTAAGTCATGGCTAGAATCGGCTCTAGCTGCTTTAGATGATCTAACGATATCTTTTTCTTGGTGCCATTCATGTGAGTGGGAAGCAGTGTTATCAATAATTTTGTAAGCATCAGTTTCGGTTTTCTTCATAATGGAACCACCAGCTACTATATCGATGTCTTTCCTTGTAGTGATGTCGCATCCTTGGTAGAATATTTGTACTATTTGACAGGTGTCTAAACCATGTTGCGGACATCCTCTTAATAACTTTCCAAATCTTGTCCACGCCTCATATAGAGTTTCATTCGGTTTCTGTGTGAACGTAACAATTTCTCCTTGAAGTCTTACGGCTTTAGATGCCGGAAAGAATTGTTTAAGAAATTTTTCAACTAAAACGTCCCATGTATCAATCGCCCCTTCAGGTAACGATTCCAACCAATCTTTGGCTTCTCCCTTTAAAGTCCAGGGAAATAACATGAGATATATTTGTTCATCTTCCACTTCTCTTATTTTAAATAGAGTGCAGATCCTATTAAAGGTACGAAGATGTTCATTTGGATCTTCCTTCGGCACACCACTAAATTGGCATTGATTAGTCACCATGTGTAGAATTTGTCCTTTGATTTCATAATCTGGCGCATTAATGTCTGGATGAGTAATTGCGTGACCTTGGCCAGTGCGTTTAGCTCTCATTCGGTCTTCCATACTTAAAGGTTCCAGATTCTCCATAATTGAATTTGTTGAATCGGAATCACTAGAGGATTCTGATTTAATGGTTCGTTCCTCAACAATCTCTGTTTGAATGATTGGTGGTTCCGGAGGAAAATTTAATGGTTCAGGATCTATGAATCGTCCCTGAATATTCTCCGGATTCTCAATTGTGAGGTCGAGTTCAAAAAATGGATTATCGTAAAATTTGAATTGGAGTACTTGGTCGACTGGATGACGATTCTAAAGAAAAATCAACGGCGGTAATATTTGCTAAATGTCTTGATCTTGTTACAGGTGGTGAATGTACAAAAGGTGATGAACGTCTTGCTCGGTGCATTCACTGAATATCCTATTAGTTTTTTAAAAAGGAAAGAAAAATTATATAAGTTATCCAATTAATAGACTTTTCTGATTTTGCCCACGTTTCGAATAGTTAAAAGATGCAGCAGAGGGGCAGGATTCGTTTGGTCTCAATATAATTGAGGACTGTTTGGCTCCAATAATCCGGTCCACGTATAAATCCAACTATTACTACGAACCAGAAAATTTTGATGTCTATCAATTTAACCACTTAAAATAAATTTTCTTAATTTTAAGAAATTTAGATAAGAAGTAGAAAAAAAAAAATCTATGTCCTAAAACTAGAATAGCGAGAAATAAGAAAGAAAAAGAGTGAGTCGAAAAAGAAAAAGAAAAGGGTTGAAAAATAAAAGGCGTCGGAAAATAAGAAATAAAAAGAAATGACTTATAGAACGTAAAAACACTCGACTAACCCAACCTTATTACTATCACTAACTTTAAATTATAATCGCAAATTGAGATTACTAATTGGAATGATAATTGATACATAGGTAAAAGGTGTCTAAAAATATTAAAGCTTACAAGTAAAACTATATCCCAAATGACAATAACTTAAAAAAAAAAAAACTAAAATTTAAAAAGGCGTCGCAAAATTCTAAAGCACCTAGATCTTAGTCTAAAGAAAAAGCACTTAAGGGATTTTATGACAAAGCCTAAAAATCTATAAATAAAAATAACTATGGCAAAAATTAAGTTTAAAACTAAAAACTAGCGAAAAACACAAATATTACGCTAAAACAATTAAAAAGGGACAAAATATAAAAATTTACTAAAAGTTGTAAAAAGTACAATTTTTATAAAAATATTATTTTTATATTATTTATTTTATAAAATTATTAATTTTAAAATTTAATTAAACTAAATAAAATTAAATAAAACAAAATAAACTAATTAAAACTAAATATTATAATAAAAATACCCTAATTAGGGTTTAGAATTAATAATAATAATAATTATCCCGTAATTAATGCTGTTAGGGTTCCTGTGTACCCGTGTCAGGGCTGCTCCGCGACTTGCGGTACCCGAGGCTGGAAAACTCCGCGAGTCGTGGGGTTTTAAATTTCAGATCAGGTTGCTTCGTTTGACAGGTTCAACGTAATTTAATTTATATATATTTTTTTTTATTTTTCTGTTTTTAATTTAATTAAAATATTTATATAATTTAAATAAAACTTATATTTTAAAAACTAGAATAGAAATAAAAATATGTTACAATTTTATAAATAAAAATCTTAAAACTATATTTATATATAAATTTTTTTTCGGTTTTTGATTTTACGTTTTAAATAAAAACAAAATATTTAAATAAAACTTATATTTTTATAAAATAAAAATAAAGAAACTTTATAAAACTTAAATATTTAACAAACTCTTAAAAATATTATATTTTTGTTTTTCTTTTTATGTTTTCGAATATTTAAAACGTATTTTTACAAAAGCGTCTTTTTATAAAAGTAAACTAAAAATAAATTTTTTTTTTTTAATATTTAGCGTTGCGCTTTCGGCGTTTAAGTTCCCCGGCAGCGGCGCCAAAAATACTTGATGTTATGCGAGGTGTATATAAAATAGCTTAAATTTTAGCAGGAAATACTATTAAATACGATACAATTTTACACAAGATATTTATTTATTTATTGAATGGATATACTTAAACCTTGCTACAACACTTATAGGCAGTGTACCTAACGTACAGTAGTGTAGTTTTTAGTAAGTCCGGTTCGTTCCACAGGGAAAATCTTTTAATCAAAGCTTAACGCTATATTAGTTTAATTTATAAAAATACGAATATATATATAAGTAATATTATTATTTTAAAGGGGGTTTTTTACCGTTTAATGACCGGTTTGTCGATTTTAAAACTTTAGTCGCAGTTAAAACCAAATGTAAAATATTAAATAAATAAAAGACTTAATTTAAAGCGTAAAGTAAATAACGATAATGAAATTGCGATAAATAAAAGTGCGATAAAATAAACTTGCGATAATTAAAAAGTACGATAATTAAAATTGCAATTAAATATAATAACAACAAATAAAAGTACGATAATTAGAAGTGCAATTAACTATAAAATAAAGGAAATTAAATATGAAAAAAAAGAATTATGCTTATTTAAACTTTCCGTAATCATGATGTTTGACGTGTTGATTTTAGTTTTATGCCCATGGGTTAATTGTCCTTTGTCCTGGATTATTTAATATGTCCGTCTGGTTTTTGTCCATAACAGTCCATCAGTCATAAATATAAAGTGCAAGTGTCCTCGTCAAATTATCCTTATACCCGAAGTCAAATATTCCAACTAATTGGGGACTTAAACTGTAACAAGATTTTAATACTTTGTTTAATAATTACACCAGGATGTCGACTGAGTGTAACCCAAGGTTTTAATACTTTGTTAACAATTATGCCAAGTGTCCTTGTACATAATTTCACCCCTGTTTTAATAATTCTAGTGGCTATTAATCTATTCCCGTGTCCGGTTAAATGAACGATTATTCGTACATATAAATACCCCGCCCATCGTGTCCGATTGAGTGTATATGGTTATTTATAGGGACGTTCAATTGTAAATCTTTATATTAAAATTAACAAATTATCATTTAGTTAAACAAATATAAAGCCCATTAATAGCCCATAGTCTAATTTCCACAAGTGTCGTTCTTTTGTCCAAACCCCAATTATGGTACAAAGCCCAATTACCCAATTTTAGTAATTAGCCCAACATCATGATTACTTCGTTTTAAATAAGCATAATGATAACTTAGCTACGAGACATTAAATTAAAAAGGTTGAACATAACTTACAATGATTAAAAATAGCGTAGCGTTACACGGACAGAATTTCGACTTACACCCTTACAACATTCGCTAACATACCCTTATTATTATGATTAAAATTAAAATTAAAATTAAAATATAAATATAAATATTTACGTATAGATATAGAGAGGATGGATTAATGGATGATAAAAATGATCAGAATTCGTTGGGTTTTATAGAGATTTTCGAATTTGGCTGCTCCGCAACTCGCGACATTTTTGCTCTTCAAACTCCGCGAGTCGCGGAGTTTGAAATTCCAGCTCACTCCATTTTGGCTCCTTTCTTGCCGACGGATTTTTATATAAATATAATATATATATATATATAATTTATATAATTAATTATATATTATATTATATTTATATACATAGTTAACTTGTAATTTTTAGTCCATTGCGTCGAGCGTTGAGAGTTGACTCTGGTCCCGGTTCCGGATTTTCGAACGTCCTTGCGTACAATTTAATATCTTGTACTTTGCGATTTGAATCTTGTACTCTTGTAATTTTGATACGTTTCTTATCAATAATTGGAACCTCTTTGATTGTATTTTGTACTTTTGAGCTTTTTGGTCGTTTACGTCTTCAATTCGTCGAATCTGTCTTTTGTCTTCACCTTTTATTATTTAAACGAATATCACTTGTAAATAGGACAATTGCAACTAAAAGCTTGTCTTTCTTGAGAAATAATGCTATGAAATATATGTTCGTTTTTAGCATTATCATAGGGTTTTTGGTGAAGTTAACCCATTATTAGGGTTAATGGTGCAAAATGGGTTGAAATTGCACTTTGGGTCAAAATGGCTTTAGAATGGTGAAAGAATTGGTTGATCAACTTGAGTTGCGTTTAATAATATGTATAATGTGATTAGGTACGTTACATTGAGGTTTCGCAAGCTCGGGTATCTTTTCACAAGACTTTGAGGTGAGTGGAATAATTATATGCGTAGGTATATAATGTATCTATTTGTTGTAGCGTGAAATGTGTAGTGTCTAGGTGTTAAGACACCACGTTTCACGTGAAGAGTGTAGCATCGAGGTGTTAAGATGCCACCTAGGAGTGTAGTGCCGAGGTGTTAAGACACCACTCCGTAAAATATGAGTGAAGCATCGAGGTGTTAAGATGCCACTCGGGGTGAAGTACCGAGGTGTTAAGGTGCCACCCAAGGGGTTAGTGGTGCGAGGTGTTAAGTGCCCTAACGGATGTTATGAACACCGATGGCGTTTTCGCGAGCGCCGTTCCCTTGTACGATTGGTTAACCATGGTTATTTGTGTTGTAAGCATATTATATTATTCGAGTTATCTTTATATGCGGTTGTTATGCTAGGTTGTGGTATTGGTAAATTATAGCTTGTTATTGTGACGATAAGCTAATTGTGTTTGCTAGCATGTTTGCGGTATTGTGTAAGTGTATGCAAGTAGGTATAATTATATATGTATTCGTATAATTATTGCATTCACTAAGCTTTGCTTACCCTCTCGTTGTTTACCATTTTTATAGGTTCGGTTGTGGACAAGGGTAAGGGCATCGTTTTGGATTAGAGATCCCGTCGTTGACTAGGGGACGCTTTTGGATGTGTTGACTTTTGGGAGTTTGACCGAGACGTGGGTAGTTTAATCCCAAACGCCATGCTCATAGTGTAGTTTGGTACTTAAACTTTTTGGTGGTCGAAACTCTTAAATTGTATTAAACTTATATTTTGGGTCGTGTGGGCCCCGCTTGTAAAACATCATTTTTATGTTTGAATCGCGATAGTTTTACATATTTGAATGTGTGGTTAAAAGCGTGTCGTCTAAAAATATCGAGAACTAGTCGATCTTTTTCGCATTTGAAACTTTTCGGACAAGCCTGAATGGCGCGCCGCGCCACTTCTCTGTACAGCAAAAAAAAAAATTATTTTGTATTTTCACGTGGTTTGGTCGCGGGTTGGTTTGGGTTGTTACACATAAGTGTTTAAAATTTCATATGGATTGAACACCTGGTAACCGACATTAGCAAAATGCATCTAGAATATCCCCAAACATATAAACATCAAAGTACTAAAGCAGTTCAAATTCTCTGACTGGGGCATGTCAAAGCCCATAGATCTATCTTTAGGATTCGCGTCAATTGGTGTCAATTATAATAAACACCAATTCTTAGACTACCAAGTTCAATAAGGGCGATATCCGGTATAACAATTCAACCATAGAATGTAGTTTCAATTACTTGTGTCTATTTCGTCAAACATTTATAAAAGCGCATGTATTCTCAGTCCCAAAAATATATATTGCAAAAGCATTTAAAAAGGGAGCAAATGAAACTCACAATACTGTATTTCGTAGTAAATATGCATATGACGACACTGAACAAGTGCAAGGTTGGCTTCAGATTCACGAACCTATATTAATTATATATATTTATATGTTGGTCAATAACTATCTAACAATTTAGGTCAGGTCATACTGTATCACAATCCTAATGCTCGAGATTATCATGCAAAAGTCAACAAAAGTCAATTTGGCTCAAAATGATTTCCAAAATTTATACGTATTTATTATATAACTTAAATATAGTCGTTTTATATATATATTTAAATATATTTATCAGATTTTATTAAAGTAAATAATAAAAGTCATTTATTAAAAAAATTTATATTAAAAATTTATATATGATAAAAATATACTTTTATATATCTTAAGTAATAAAATTTATAAAGTTCTCTTAATATAATAAATATATAACGGGATGTAATATTAATGTAATTATATTACGTATGGTAAAAATATCTTTGTATCACATATTTATTTATTAAAATAATATCGATAATAATAATAATAATAATTCAAAGTTGTATTATTTTGTAATAATAATTATTATTATTCTTCTAATAATAATAACAATATTTATATTTACTAATGATGATATTAATTATGATAAAAATGATAATTCTAATCGTGATAATCTTAATAATAAAGATACTTTTTAATATTAACAATAATAATATTTTATAAAAGTAATAATTCTATTCAAAATGATAATTTTAATAATAATAATAATAATACTAAAATGATAATAATAATAATGATGTTTTATAATAACAATGATATTTATATTAAAAATGATAATTTTTAATACAAATGATAGTTTTAATATTAATGACACTTTTAATAGTAATAATAATAAAATAATGAAAACGATATTTTTATCTAAATCAATATCTTACAATATTTTACTTTCATCATGACGCTTATACTCATTATTTTCTAATCAATTTGTTTAGTAGCTTTTCGTCTTCGTTTATATCGCATTCATAATAATGATAATAATATTAATCATGTTAATTAGATGATATTAATATTAGTTTTAAAAATAATAATTATGATAACACTAATGATAATACTAATAATTACTATAATGATGATGATGATGATGATAATAATAATAATAATAATAATAATAATAATAATAATAATAATAATAATAATAATAATAATAATAACTAGGTTATAATTACGATAGTATTAATAATAACAATAACGATTTTTAATGATAATATTTATATTGATAATGATCATAATAATAATTTTTAGATAATAATAATAACGACGATAATAACGACGATAGTAATAATAATTATTTTAACAATAATAATACTAAAAATAATAATAATTCAGTTGACTCTATCTTTTAATCCGTTCATCGAAATCACACGAGTTCTTAATGAAAAGTTCTTAATTTTTCGCTAGCTTTCCAATGACATGCATATCCTATACCTTATCACAGTAGCATATGTATCTAATTCAAGATTCAACATAACCTAACTAACAACAATATCAAATGTATAAGCATGCATAATCCTATATACTCGAGCACTAGTCAGGGATACACTAATAATATATAAAAGTTAAGTTATGAGTGCTCACGTATCAGTATTGAGATTCAATATTGCAGGAAAGTACGTAGACGCAACGACAATGATAAACGTTAGGTTAACCTCCCGGGAAATACCCTCGAACAATACCCATAACCTCCATAGCTATAACCCATAATTTCCTTAGTTCTATCCCGTTTGAAAACTTATTTTGAAATCGCCTGAACATAACTCCGTCGTAGTATTTTATGTATACTAATAATATCTTGAAATAATACTGAGTAAATATATATATATGTAAATCGATTGAGAGAGTTTAGAGAAATATATTTTCAAGTTTCTATGAAATAATGAAACCTATTGAATTCTATTTATAATAGATTTTTAAATTATTAAAGTGGATTATTAAAGTATGAATTATTAAAGTGAATTATTAAAGTATGAATTATTAAAGTGAATTATTAATATATGAATTATTAAAGTGAATTATTAAAGTTAAAGTAAAGTAAAAGTATAGTAAAAGTAAAGTACAGGTAAAGTTAAAGTATAGTAAAAGTATAAAACTATGTACGTATAATATGCGTATAAATATATATAATATTAATTTAAATCGTTATATATATTTAATAAAATAAAATATAAATATCGTTATCTTTATCATACTGGTTAAGAAATGAGTTGTCAAAAGTGGTTCTAGATATTTATAAAAGTTATATACGTTTTAATAATAAAGTTCTTTTTAAACTGAAAACGTTTTTGTACGTTTGAAACTAAATTAAATAAATATGATAATTTTGTTTTCCAAAACTAAATATATTTAAGAATCATTTTGTTAAAAGGTTAAAATAATGGAAATCGTTATATCATAAAACGTTTTAGAAAAGTAGAATTATATATTCATACTAGGTTTCGAGTTTTTAATTTACAATTTAATCGTGAATCGTAGGGTTAAGTCTAAAGGATACTCAAACGTACGAAATCATTCTAATGTAAAACATCGATATCTATTTTCTAAGTTATCTATATTCCATAGTATTACTTTCATATTAAATATTATGAAAGCTAATAGTTACCGTATCAAAAGTCACAAGGATAATATTGTAAATTATGAATTGGAAATCAAACAGAAATCTCCACTAACCCTTGTCTAGTTCCCGTTACTTGACACTTTTGTTCTTACTTGTAAATCACTTTACCAAATATTCCGAATACCGTTAAAAAGGAAAGGTTTCCTAAATCAAAGTGGACCTCTCAACGGAGACACGTATATCATATAATAATGTATCTTGATAATTCAATCATTTGATATTATCTTATAATCCCGTCGTCAAATACGATCATGTAAAGTATTATACCTAATACTTTGTTAACGTTTTCAAGTTATAATATATATATATATATATATATATATATATATATATATATATATATATATATATATATATTCCAATCCAATTATAATGGTTCGTGAATCGTCGGGGTTTGGTCAAGGTTAAATGAATGTATGAACACAGTTTAAAATTTTTGAGATTCAACATTACAGACTTTGCTTATCGTGTCGGAAACATATAAAGATTAAAGTTTAAATTTGGTCGTAAATTTCCGGGTTGTCACATGATTCACTCAAAACGGATTTATAACGAAGAAATTATGGGCAAAACAATATTGGTTAGAAATGGATAATTTGATTACGGGATTAATTCATTAAAATCTATACTAACCATATCCTAGCTAACTTTTCTTGTATTATACATGTATCATGGTTACACAATACGTCAGATAAATCAAAAGACACCACATACACAATACGTGTAATTACAATAGCGGTATTGTGGGTCATGATTGAGTCTTATACAACACGTTTATACTATGTACTACTAATTGTGGACTACTAACTGTGGACTACTAACTGTGGACTACTAATTGTGGACTACTAACGTTAGACTGCTAACTTAACAACTTAAACAATCACACGTGATTGAAAATATAAACTTAAACAATCACACGTGATTGAATATATGAACTTAAACAATCACATGTGATTGAAGATATGATATGAATAATAGTTGTATTACATTTTGATATACATATATATTTGTTACAGGTTCGTGAATTCAAGGATGACGACCATATTTTTAATAAGTTGAAAACTTATTATTAATATACTTTTACTACCGTGAGTATATAGTCCCATTTTTAAACACTAAAAATATCTTGGGATGAGAATACATGCATTTTATATTTTACGCTATGGACACAAGTACTTAAAATATATTCTACGTTGAGTTGTACCACTTTGCATATCTTCTCTAATAGCTTGGTAACTAATATATACATGTTGTAAGAACATGTAAGCGCGAATCCTCTTAATAGATCTATCGGGTTTGACAACCTCAACCGGGCTAGTCGCTCTAGTATCATAAACGGTTGCATAGTACTTCATTTTTACTACACTTAGTACAGTGTAAGGAGATTTCATAATCAAGGGAATATGCTACATTAATTGTTAAGTATGGTTACCAAAGCGCTCAACAACTTATAGAATATCTTTATTGAAATGTTTGTAACTGTGAAATCTTGTGGTCTGTATTTATATCGATGCTAGCTTTAAACCTATATATCTCACCAACCTTTGTGTTGACTGTTTAAGCATATTTATTCTCAGGTCCTTAAGAAAGTCTTCCGCTGTTGAATTATCTGAGCAAGCTGTGCATGGAGTCTCATGCTTTTGTTTAAATAAAGTGTTGTATTCAATAAAACCTTTGTCATGTATTATATTTGACTGTTATGTCACGTGTGTAGTATTTGAAAACCGATGTATTATGGGGATTATTTCTTAAATAATCACCCACTTATTTAAAACATGCATTATGTATAATAATGGTGTGTTTTTTTTATGAAACGAATGCAATATTTTCTAAAACGTATCATATAGAGGTCAAATACCTCGCTATGGGACCAATGAATAACGTACCGCGTTTATAGTAATATGGACGAGTCGTTTCAATTTGGCACTGTACCCCCTGTTTAGGGGGGCGGTTTTAATGTTTGAACAAAGTGTGGGGGGTTTTTTGGCAAAGTGGAAGTTAGTTTAAAAAAAAGTGAAATGACGAAAATACCCTGGGTAATATTCATCATTTTTGTCTAACAGATAATATGGTAATTACTATCATCACCTATTCATTATTAAAATTAATAAATTCACTATAATAATGCATTTTTGAAACTATAAGCTAAAATTTATTATTTTTATACTTGTTTGGCAAAGTAACTAAAGTATAGAGCTTACTTAGTTGATTAGAAAAATACTCCGTAACAGATTTGATGAATATTAATAACGAGAACAGTTATATAATTTATTATTTTATGAACTACAAATTTATTTGAAAAGCTAGTTAAGCTGATTTATATTTTTTCAAACGTATTTTTTATATGTTTTAGAAATTTTGTTATTTAAAAATACTCTTACTTTGAATTTGAAAAATACTAAGTTTAAACTCTCGTAACATATCTTAACATATAGTATGCTTTTTTAATCAAGCCGTGGTTAAAAAACTTGAGTATGTAAGACGTAAATTTTTTTGGGATGGGTCGGGTGATGAGACAAAAATCTCGTGGGTTAAATGGAATGATGTCATTCGTCCTTAGGCGGATGGCGGGATTAATTTGGGCTCCCTTAATTGTAAAAACTTAGCCTTATCGGCAAGTGGTGGTGGAGGTTTTTAACCGAAACTACTTCCTTGTGAGTTAAAGTTATCAAAAGTATCTATGGAGATTCGGGCCTTCTTAACATGGGTAGGAACTTTTTGTCTAATAATTCTACTTGGAGTAATATTATTACAAGTGTGGATTTTATAAAGTCTTTGCAAGGGTGATTGGAAATGGAAGCAACACAAAATTTTGGGAAGACATTTGGATAAAGGATAAACCGCTCAAGGAGATTTTCAAGAGATTGGTGCGGCTTGAATCAAACCTTAATATTTCGGTTTCAAATCGTGTTTCTTGGAGCAATGGTTCGACAGTGTGTACGTGGGAATGGTCCCGCATGGTTTCAGGGCGTACAAAAAAAGAGTTGGAAGATTTGGAAACATTACTTTCATCTTTGGTAATGGATCCAGATAAAGAAGACTCGTATACTTGGAAACTAAGCGGGTGCGGTATTTTCTCTACAAAAAAGCTAACAAAGCATATTATGTCAAAAGTTTACCCTTCAGTAATTCATCATTGGCGACTATGAAAAACAATCTCATTCCAAAAAAAGTATAAGTTTTCGTATGGAGAGCAAAGCAGGAAAGATTACCCGTTTTGTCCGAACTTGACAAACGGGATGTCGATCTTCATTCCGTTTGTTGCCCTCTTTGTGATGAGGATATAGAATCAGTGAGACACTCATTACTTTCGTATAAACATGTTCATGACATTTGGGAAAAAGTTCATTGTAACACCCCGTCAGAACACACTAACGGAATATTAACTTCTGGTCCCACAGTTAACGGTCACGCCCTCTATATGAGACGTTTTTCCGAAAAATAATCGCATTTATTTCAAAAGCATTGTCATTAAAGTAAAACAATCCAAAACATTTAATGTAATGACAATAATAAATAATCTATAAACATTATTTAATAATAAACAGTTTTAAATGTGATTGATATAGTTCGTGACATAAAGACCCATGCAGGACTCTAATCTAGTGTATGCACCACGTAAGCACATAGTCATCAAAACAATGCGGAAGCTAAGTACCTTTAAGAACCTGAGGTAAAACATGAAAACGATCAACAAAAATGTTGAGTGAATCTACAAGTTTAAGTAAATCAGTTTATCTTTGTTAGACCACGAGATTTAGTTCAAAGCAGTAAAAGTTATACAACAGTTATGAGCACTTGAATATAAAGCTTTAACCCGCGGATAGCTTAAATGCACTAAACGTCTTCCTTTACCCCATATTGCAAATACTGATCAAGCATTCGGTTACAAAGTTATAAGCACCCAGTTCCTTAAGTGAGGTTTGTCAAACCTACGGTAACGTTCTTATAGTTCGAGCCTTACAAAGTAATTAATATATTCAAGCTAGAGGCTTTTGGATCTAACTCATAGTGTATATTCAGTTTTGTACTCCTGTCTAATGCGTAAAACAATTTTAAAACAGCATGTTATCTCATCCCAAAAAGTAAAAGTGTATGGGACTGTAGACCCACTTGTAATTTGAAGAGGGTAAATAACAAGATTTTTCAATAAGTTGAAAAATAAGACTTGGCCTTCGACAGGATTCATGAACCTATAACAATATATATATATATATATATATATATATATATATATATATATATATATATATATATATATATATATATATAATACAATTATATTAATATAATATTTTCAATTACGTGTGATGATTTAAGTTGTCAAGTTAGTAGTCCAGATATAATCCAATAGTCCAATATATAATCTTAGAATTTAATCAACACGTATTATATATATATATTTTTTAAGACTCAATCACGACCCATTGTACACGTGTTGTCTTAGAATTAACCCAGACGTATTGTGTACATGGTGTCTTTATGATTTATCCGAACGTTTTGTATACATATTGTCTTAACTAATCAAGACTATATTATATTATCTCGGAATTAACCAAGACTAGTACATTACAAGGAAATAGTCATGACATGTTTAAATACATGTAGGATATATGAAAAGTTAGCTAGGATATGGTTAGTATAGATTTTGTTATATTAGAACCGTAGCTAATTTAGCTTGTTTTTAACCAATATTGTTTTGCCCATAATTTCTTCTTTACAAATAGGATTTGAGTGAATCGAATTGCTGTTGTTTTGTAATGAACTCAATTTTCCAAAACTAAACTATAAAATTATAGGTTTTAAGTCGGGATTACAGGTTACATATCAATTTAAAAGAAGGTGGTCATATCCGTCCTAAGAACGACATCTTGATGACCATTTTGATAAGCATACATCTACTTTGAGTTTAACCATGATTTTTGGATATATTATCATGTTCATATGAAATAACATTTTTTCAGAATATAAACTTTCAATTCAAAGTTTAAGATAGGTTTTAAATATCCAACCCAAAACAGCCCCCGATTTCTCTACGAAGACGTATGTTCAGTTTTAAGGTGTTCTTCAGATATTCAAGTTATATATCCTTATGTTAGTTTTATATACTATCATAATACATATATGTAAGTGTTTTAAAATTCAAGTTATAAGGATTAACTTAGTTTTCAGACAATCTTGGTGTTCACCAAAACAAGTTCTAGTTTTTACAAGTTTTATAAGCATAATAAGATAGCAACTATATAAGGAATTGAACAATGATTTTGAGAAGTATTTTACCTTGATTATGATGAGAAAAGTTGTTGAGATTGAAGTATGATATTAGAGCATTCAAGTGTGTGTTTTAGTTTAAGAAAATGTGAAGTAAAAATGAGTTAAAATAGTGCTTATTTATAAGCTTATAAATTTAGTTTTTAGTGAAAATATCTAGTATAGTTAAAATGTATTAAGTCATAGATGACATATTAAATTGATTAGGTCATGGATGACATATTACACAAATAATTGCAGATTTCTATTGGTATATACCAATAGTAAATACTTCTAGAAGCTATGTATAATACGGGTAAAAATACCGTATGAATACGAGTAGAATTCTTGAGGAAATCGAATGCGAATACGAGTATGGCTATCTTAGTTGAGTATAAGTATGTTAATATTTAAGTCTTTCAAAAGTGTATTAATACTTCTTAATACAATACATATATATCCATTTTAACTTAGGAGTTATTATGTTGTTAAACGTTACATTTATATATCGTTTCCAAACCATTAAGTTAGTAGTCTCAATATATATATATATATATATATATATATATATATATATATATATATATATATATATATATATATATATATATATATATATATATAACACATTGTTAATATATTTAATGAGATACTTATTTATCATATTTTCAAGTTATATATATATATATATATCCATATATATACACAATTAAACAATTAAAACAAGTTATGACGTTCGTGAATCATCGGACAAATTGGGTGGACAACGTTTATGTAAAAACCCTTTTCAAATATACAAGACTTAGCAAGTTTGATTTTCTTATTTTATAATATACGATTTAGTCCTTGAACGTTGTAAGTTTATTTATTTAATTAGTTTGATGATGATGATGGCCAAGATTAAAAGTTTTGATAATTTATATTACCCGACAGTCTCGTGAGATCTATGTTGCAGTTTTCAAAACCGTGTTGTTTTCTCAGTATTTCAAAATATGAAATAAGTTTTCCGGCTGATATAATTATATATTAAATATGTTAGTTCATCATGAACTCAAGTATGCATTTAATTCAATTAAATACACGAATTGAAAGTAAACACCGTTAAATACTTAACGGACAGTTAAAAAAAACTCAACTGAAATAGCTAGGTTATTACATTACCTCCCCGTTAATGAAATTTCGTCCCGAAATTTGGCTGAGGTCGTCATTGTTGATAACAAGAATATTCTCATGAAGAATACGAGTGGAATAAAAATAGAGTTTATTACCATTTGTGTAATATAATTAAAACAATTTGATTATGCGAAGAGTACGAGTGAAGCTATCGCAAAAGAGTGAAATGAGCAATATAAAGATTCGTCTTAACTTTCGACGTATTCACGGTTGATTTCCGGAATTCAAGGAATTTAAAGAAAATCTTCGTAATCTATACAAGATTTGATTCTTCAGTAATTAGGAAAATTATGATCCTCTTTAATTAAATGCGGTAATCTGCCTCGATTGCTATGTCTGATATTTTACTATAAATTTACCTCCTCCGTTTCCTTATTTTCTCAACTCCTATAATCTCTTCCTCGATTCTTATTATAAAGATTGTGAAAACGCTCAATCCAGCTCTAGTTCTTGACATTATCCTGATTATTGCCACAATCATCCTTCTTTTTCAACTACCACCAGAGGAATCTGTTTACTTCTACTACGCTCTAAGGATTATTGTATTTATCATTCTCCCGTGTCTTTACATTGCTATACGCATTGATATACATGGTTTGTAAATTATAGGTTGTTGTCGTGCTTATATTTTCATTTACATTTCGAAGCACCATGCTTTTGTTTTCTCTTCTCGACTTTAAGTAAGGCAAGTAAAATGTCTCGAATTTGTAGGTGTGAAGTTTCGAATGAACATACTTAATGTTCTAAGCAAGAAAGAGATTGTAATAGCACGATTTAATTTGTAAATTACCGAAAATCATGGAAAAGATAGAACTATCAAGAAAATATTTTCTTGATATATTCAGAGGTTAAGTAGAATGAAAGAGTCATGTAAAATGGCACATGGTGAGGGTAAGGTCTGTCAATCATTACCATCATCACGTTCCATTAGAAATTCAGCATAACTCACTGTAATATAATCACGTTGGCCGGATGTCATTATATTACACTAACTCATGCTTCCATTCCCAACACTACTCCAAAAACATTCATAATTTAAACTCGAATGTTATAGAAATATAGAAACTAAAACATTTTCCTTTATGATTTAATACATATAGCGTGAATATATAAATAATTACGGACAAGAACAACTATGGAGATGTCCTCTAGAAATGTTGAGGATATTTATAATGAAGGGAGATATGATGATATCTTATAATTTGTAGATAGATATTCAATATTGAAGAATGATAAGGAAAATTTCTTCTTCAAGATATTATAATACAAAAGGAGCAAGATGTTTTCTATGAATTTCATCGGATACCGAATCATCTAAATTCTTTATGTTGGTTGAATGGACTAACCGAAAAGTTAGGTATGATGCTTAACCAAAGAATATATTTTGATGATGACACATACATATGCATAAGTGATGATCGACATCTTAACATAAAATACGCAAGTTCACTAATCCATACTTGATCTTGCAAATGATCAAGTCAAACAAAACTTATAGAATGAAAATAACGAACATTGAAGTACACGGTCAAAGTACGGCCGACCTTATACTTAGCCGTAGAAACCCAGACTGAATTGCAATGCTGTTTTGTGAAAACAAGTTGCACGGTCGCCACCACGGTCAACCGTAGTGCGACCGCAGAATTCTCTGTCACCAATTTTGATCAAATTTAGTTTGACTACTTCCCGACATCTATAATTCATGAAACCTTTCTCAACACGCTTATAATAGATGCCCTCTCCATACTCAATTGAGTTTTGGTCATAAAAACACTAATCTTGATTAATTACGCTTAATTACATTTTAATCAGGGCCGGTCCTGAGTTATTTGTTGCCCGGTGCGAAACGAATACAAATGCCCCTATTAGATATTTACCACGAATGTTATATTCATCTAATGGTTTAAAATGTAGTCACAGAATATGATTCTTACAAAAAATATTATTTGATAATTCAATTTTATAGTTTGAAATGATTAATTGAGATCTTCTTACTATATTACATAAAAAGACATTCTTTACAACATCAATTACTCGTATTTTTTATATTGAAGTTTACATAAACCGACCTATAAAGTAAGTATATGTTTGTTACATATAGGCAAATATGCATGACTCTTATGTATATATTTTTCGAAGTTTTTTAATCACAATCCTTAGTATTGTCATTAAAAAATAATTAATTCATAAAAAAATAGTACAATTTGATAGTTGGTGTAGTTATTTTTAAAAGATGGGTGGTAAATTAAGCATTTCTTAATTTTTTTAAAGACAACTTTTAGAGTTGTAATTAGAAAATTTTCATATTTTTATTAACTTGTGTATCATTTATGTTTTTATATCAAATTCTTAAACTTCATAAAGACAAATAAGGGCAACACATAAAATGTGAAATGATTTTGCACACCAAAAGTTAAAATAACCACTTTATTAGGATTTTTGAATATTCTCGCATGAATAATATTAAAATTATTAACTTCATAAATAATGAATGTATAACATACTATTTTAAGCATAATGTTGCAATGAAATTAAGATAATTAGTGTTATTGAATTTACGTTTTAGTGTAAAAAATGAAAGAAAGAAATGTGTAACATATGAAAATATAACTTTCTTACGCGATATTATGTCCCGTTTCAGTCAGTTTGTAAATTATGAAATTTTAAAAGGGCTTAAACTGTAGTCTTTTAAAACAAGAGGAACAATGTTTAAATGATTGAAAAGGAGAAAATTGGACCCCAAACATATCATCTTCCCATCAAATCTGCAACAAAATTCCACCATCAAACCTCAAAACAAAAACAAACTTCATCTTCATCGGCATATACACAATTTTAATCATGAAATACTTGATGCCCCCTTATAGGTGATGCCTAGTGCCACCGCACAGCCTGCCCTACCCCAGGCCCGGCACTGATCTTAATGACAAATTAACCATGATTAAGCATAACACATAAGTGTTAATCAACAACTTGTGATCTTAAAACTTGTCTAGACATTCTTAGGATGATCACCAAGTACCAACACACATAAGCTAATGTCACTAGAACACTAATTACAATCAAAGATCACTTAGTGACAAATTAAGGCTAAACGAAGAACAATGTTTTCAAGTGTAACTAGTAAAGACTTGTAATCCTAAAATACACTTAGATACATTTAGGATGGTCACCAAGTCCTAACTAGAGATTGCTCTTCCCTTGTGCATGTGTTGGACATTAATGTGTGCTTACACATTAATCATGCAATATGTTATATTGCATGTAAGCTTGCTAAAGCTTAAATCATAGTATTGTGCAAATATCTATATGATTGATTTTAGAATAACTATCTCTTGCTATGTGTGAGTATTACTTGCTACTTGCTAATATGTTTAATACTCATTAATTTGAACTTGATTAATATGCTTGTTATGTGTTTACTAGTTAGAATACTAGGATTCAAGTAACTAGTTTACTCCAATGAATTAAGTGTAAAATGGTTCACAAAACAATAATGGTCAATAATCTAGTTGGTCTTGTCTAAGTAACACATTGTGTTATTTGTCCAAGTATGACTTAACATCGATGTCTTTACACACTTAATGTTTATTTTAGAAAGAAATCATTCAATTAATCTCTACTTAATCCTGAAATGAACATGACTTGTGATTAATTGAAACTAGGAAGTTAATGACATGTTCACTAGTCTTTAGGATTGAACCAAATTCATTAATGAGCCTAACTAAGTCTTGACCAAACTGAGATTACCCAAAATGTCAATCAAGACACTTCTCCAAGAATGTCGGGTTTACCACATTTGGAGTGTTATGTCATATTCACTCAATAAGACCAAATCTCAGACACTTAATGCATATAGTACTTGTATAGGATATTGAGTTTCTTTTGTAGGTGCTAGATGGAGTAAAGATTTCAAAATGTGATGTTCAAATCTGAGTCAAACGGCTATACAACGGATACATACTTTTGGATTGGCGCACGCACAATCGAACCACGGTCGACCGTGCCTGTGATCGTGTGACAACGGCTAGTTTTTGAATCTCACTATAATTAGCAAGCATTGAAGAGCATTTGAAGCTGACCCTCTTACATATTTCAAAGGCTTATTTCCAGAGATCACAAGGGCTTTAATTACTACTCAAATGTGATCAAGCAAGATAAGATTCTATGATCTTATAGATATAGAATTTGGTTGTTGTAAACTTACTAATCAAAATTATTTATCTTGTGAGTTTACTTAGTGTAATGTATGTCCTAGTATTGTCTTAAGATCATCATTGCAAATTGTATAAGTCTTGTAACTTCAATTAGTAGAAGCATAGGCTAACTTAGTGATCTACTTCCTTAAAGGGACTTAGAAAGTTGATTAATCTTATTTGAAGATTAATACTTGTCTAAGTTGAAGACAAGTTGAGCTAGGTTGAAGTTGGTCTTTCAAAGGGATAGAAAGATTAGGTTTGTTGTCTACCAAAGAAGTTGAAGACTTGTAAATCGAATCTCCACCGGGTTTGAAGAAAAGTGCTTAGTGAAGCAAGAAATCCCGATTAGTGTAATCAGGGAGTGGATTAACGTGGATTAGTTAACATCTACCCAAACCACTATAAATTCTTGTGTCTATGTTCTTTACACTACTTTGTTTATCATTTTGAACATACACACCACACACATCAAGTTTGAGTTGAATTGGTTGATCATAGTTAATCAAATTTAGTGATCAATCGAATAATTGTTAATAACGTATCAAGTAACTATTCACCCCCCCCCCCCTTCTAGTTACTTACAGCTATCTTAGTTGAGTATAATTATGTTAATATATGTATTTAAGTCTTTCAAAAGTGTATTAATATTTCTTAATACAATACATATATATCCATTTTAACTTAGGAGTTATTATGTTGTTAAACATTACATTTATATATCGTTTCAAAACCATTAAGTTAGTAGTCTCAATTTATATATATAACCCATTGTTAATATACTTAATGAGATACTTATTTATCATATTTTCAAGTTATATATATATATATATATATATATATATATATATATATATATATATATATATACACACACACAATTAAACAATTAAAACAAGTTATGACGTTCGTGAATCGTCGAACAAATTGGGTGGTCAACGTTTATGTAAAAACCGTTTTCAAATATACAAGACTTAACAAGTTTGATTTTCTCATTTTATATTATACGATTTAGTCCTTGAACGTTGTAAGTTTATTTATTTAATTAGTTTGACGATGATGTCCAAGATTAAAAGTTTTGGTAATTTCAATTACCCGATAGTCTCGTGAGACCTCTGTTGCAGTTTTCAAAACCGTGTTGTTTTTTCAGTATTTCAAAATATGAAATAAATTTTCCGGTTAATATAATTATATATTAAATATGTTAGTTCATCATAAACTCAAGTATGCATTTAATTCAATTAAATACACGAATCGAAAGTAAACACCGTTAAATACTTAACGGACAGTTAAAAAAAAACTTAACGAAAATAGCCAGGTTATTACATTCATACTTGGTGGGGTTTTGATTCGACCAACCTCTCTTTTGATAGTCTCCTTCGCGGTTGTATTCCTTCGAATTGTTCCGAATTGGCTGGCAAGTTATGGCAAGCGGTAGAATGGATAAGTGGCTACCTCATTTGAAAAAATAGGAACCAACGAGTTTTCAAGAAGACAACTTGGACTCCTCTGAATGCGCTAAATGAGATTCAAGTTAATGTTATAGAATACAAACCCATGACTTGTTATACATTCCATTGATAAACTATTTATAATATTACATGAAACCTTAATAGTACTCTAAACTCATAAACGGGTCGGGCTATGCTAATCCATACTCTAACACTCCCCGGCAGTCCGAACGGCAAAATCGCTCAAGTTCGGACTGGAACAAAACAATAAACATTAAATAAAGACATAAAAAGAAACTTTTTTTTTCTCATTCGTTGCACCGAATAGCCTGATATTCGTTTATAGAGTTGCAGATTTCTTAACGGATTCTCCTTTTTCGTAGCAAAATTTTTCTTATACGTCGTGGCTTGCTGTGCTTAAGGATCAAGTACCGTTTTGATATGCTACTTCAGCCGACGATAACAATATTCTTCAATGTTGCAAATAAGAATTTTTGACAAAATATTCTCTCTTTTTTTCTTTTTTTTTTTATATTCCTCTTTTTTCGGGATTAGTCAAGCTAGGTGGCTCATCCCCACGTCGATTATTGTACGATTATTGAATCCTCAAAATAATAATAAAAAAAGAACAAAACAATATATAAAAATAAAAGACATGTGGCGGTAGGTCGGTGGGGTAATAGACGGGAGGTTATTTGAATAATAAAGGTCGTTTATTAGAAGAAAGAGATTGGAAGTAGTGATGCGGCTATAGAAGGGAAGAAGAAAAAAATAAGAACTAATAGCTAGGTAATTTGCATATAGTTTACGGAAAAAGTGATAGAAGATTGAAAAACGGCAGTGGAGATATATAATAAATGGAGGTGGTTTCACCGAGATCGTATGACTCGGATACCATGTTATAGAACACAAACCCGTGACTTGTTATATTCCATTGATCAATTATTTATAATATTACATGAAACCCTAATAGTACCCTAAACTCATAAACGAGCTGGGCTATGCTAATCCATACTCTAACAGTTAACAGCTATGATAAGGTTGCGAAGCGTTGCAAGACGAGAAGAATCGAATGTCACGTTTGGTTACATAATCCACAATCTTTGCTTTTATAAATTTGTAATTTGTATTTAGTGCGTTTCACTTGTATATTATGTTGTGCGTAGGATTCTAGCTTGGCATCTCTACGCCTGTGTGTTGTGAACTTTTTGTATCTTGCGATTCTCGAGTTTATATATAATATTATTCTTTTCAAAAAAAAAAAAAAAAAAAAAAATCAAACTTTTTACTAGATAAGATATTTTATATAAACGGTAGAAGCTGGTAACTTACTACTAAAAGTCTAAAAGTACCCATATACTGATATACGTAATGCAACTTTTGATGCGCTACAACTTCTCGCCTTTTACAAATCACTAATTATTTAAGGACGATGCTAACTATAGTTTTAGGGCAATAATTAAATATTAATTGAAACGTATTGATTTTTAATATTAAAACATACTTTCTATTCTTAAATCTAGATGGCTAGTTTATTTTTAGAAATATTGAGTTTTGTATTTGGAATACTCATAAATTTAGAAAGCTTAACTATTACTCTAATGGCTGTGATTAACTATTTTTTACTCAACCCGTCTCAAAAAGAGAGTCCACAGTGATATTTATATATGTCTCAAAATAAATATTAATTGAAACGTATTGATTTTAGTATTTTTGACAATGTAGTTGAAGTTGAAAGCTTATAAATGAAATTTGACTAAAATAACAATCAAATAGAGGATAAATAATTATACTAAGAATAATAGTGTGATTTCTCATTTTTATGCTAGAAGCTTATTTTATAAGTTACTTCAACTAACTTACTTTTTTAGAGTTTTTTTTTTTTTCTCTCCCTATAATCTCTAATGTTACACAAACAATACTACTATCTTGAGCTTTATTATTATTATTATTATTATTATTATTATTATTATTATTATTATTATTATTATTTGCGGGAAAAAAACTATAAACTTTAATAACAAAAAGAGAGATTCATGAAAAAAAAAAAAAAAAAAACTCTAAACATACAAAGTACAACTGAAACATAAGAGTTCAGCTAAAATAAAAACCTAACGAGAGCTCACAATTTAAAACAGTAGGCGATAAATAATCAATCTAAACAAAAGACAACTGTACACAATACTAAAAACAAACCACAATAAGAGGGTAACCATTCTAGTCGACTATGAATAAAAACCATCTAATATCTCAACACAAAACTGAAAGGCGGGCAAGTGAGCATGCCTCAAATATCTTTGATGAACTCGGCGAGATTGCCTCTTTCGGCTTCCTGAACCGGCCTTTTCTTCCTTTATTTTTTAGGCTTAGAAGACGTTGTATGGGGCGGATCATTAAAATTTATAAGACTCCCTTCAGCCTTCTCGACAACCATCTTATTCATTATGTCGCCAAAGGAGTGGAATTAAGCAAGCTCGCCTTTTAGACCACAATGTTCTTCCTATTATGAAAAATAAAGCTTAAACTCCCATTAATTTTGTTACCCAGCCACATTTATTGTGTTTGTTAATTGAATTCAAAGCATTAACTTTTAGATTGATTAAATCTTTTGAAACAAGGTTACTCAGGTCAAAGAGTAAAATGTCTTCAAAAGTGGCGGATAAATTGAGGGTTATTTGAGTTCGTTTTGTTTGTTGGGTTATTGTCTTGGTGTCATTTGCTTTGTTATTTATTTTGTTAATGTGTTTGTTGTGGTGTATTATAAAATGGGTATGTATTTGATTATCTGAATCGTTAGTAAATCGTAAAACACTTTCCTAATTAAGTATTTCGCCTCACAAAAGCCTCGGGTTAACACGAAATCTCAATTGGGATAAGACAATAGCGGATTTTGTTTCGAGGCACGAAGAAATCAAATTCAATATCAGGGAGAATGTGTGTGTTTATGCATTTGTTATGTGAATAAGGATTTTGCCAAAAACCAAGATATATATCAGTTATTTTGGCAATTATGGTGAAGGGATGCAACCCTTGGCGGGAAAATCGGTTGATGAAAAGTCATACATTTTGGCGGGAAATTCTGTTGGAAGATAACTTTTCGATATAAAGGACTGTGCCTTTTCGGTTGAGGTTTCGGGGCGCTACCCCAAGCCTCGTGAGGGGCGCTGCCAGTTGGACCCCGCAAGGGGCCACGACCCCCTTGACCTCCGCAATTTACGCGACAATTACTAGCTAACTCTTACGTACGTGTACGCCACACTCTCCGAACCCATTGTTAACAATAACTAGCTAACTCTTGTATTCAAGTAAATTTTAATTAACTAAAATAAATTTTGGATGACACCAAAATCACTAACATGGTGCTCGTTAGCTAGTTTTGTATGCTTGTTGGGCTCGTCGTTTTAGTTTAGTTGTTGTCCTTGTTCACTATGTGTTTGTGGGTTTGGTGCGTTTATGAGTGATTCTTTTTTTAAATTGTTCGGTTTGTTTAGTTGGCTTTCTTCTTGCGAGACTCTCCAATTTGTTGTAACGTTTGTTAGGTCCTTTCGTCTTTTCGATGAAAGTTTTCTTGTTCTTAAATAATTTAATTTTCCTGAAATAAAAAAAAGAAAAAAAGAAAAAGAAACAAGGTTCCTTAGACAACATGATTGACCTTGAAATTCAATGGTGACTTGCTTTGTCCATTTTTAGGTTGGAACTATATGAAACTTTTGGATTTTTACTTTATTCTTTTTAGTATCAAAAAGTGATGGGAACGGGTTGAATTGAGCCCATCAAATATCCCAATCAATCTTTAGTTTGTCAATGATTGTTTTTTCTTTATTTATTCAATAATAAATCAAAATAAAGCAAACATAAACGGACCCATTATTTTATTGATAAACTAGCCTTTAAGAGCCCGTGCGTTGCACGGCGGACTCTATTAAAAACTAAGTATAAAATGTTAATGAAATAATTACAAAAGGAACACAAAATTGTCAATATAAAACTTATGCGTTTACATGCTTTTGCAGTTCTAACATCTTCAAATAATGCAACAATTTCAGCTACAATATCATTATCAGATTTAGCAATGTTAACCACCTTCCAGGCACTAAATTTCAATGAAGTCATACATGTTTTACATATGGTATGATAATCTCGTGTAAGATCTAAGGGATTCCAAACAAACTGACAACAAAACAATGTTATCAAAATACAAACACGATATCTTGAATATGTAACAATATGAAATTTTAACTTTTTTGGAAACAATTGAAAAGAAGTCTTTTAACAAAAAATTGAAGTGAATATATATAATCAATACCTTGAGTTTGTATGATCAAACATCGACTTGCCTTCAAATGATGATCACGGCTTATACGAAATAAGATATTAGTAGTATCATTGTAGGAGTGTTGGTCCTGCAACCAAATAGTCAAATCTTTCGTTATGCAATCACTTGGCACGAAACACCTTCTGCCCAAAACTTATATTACTATCATATACAAAAAAGTGGTCATCAAGAAATACATCAGTTACCTTGTATATGTTTTGAGATGGCTGCGGTTATAGAGTAGAAATATAGTTTGTAGCCTAAGGTTGACCGATAAAACATGTTTCACAACCCACCAAACTCGCTCATTCCACAACATAAGTAACCTATGTATAAGCTGAGTAAACTTGTTACATTGAGCATATTTATTCGAATACTGGTTGAAAAAAGTACCTCAATAATCGACCACATGTAAAGGGTAGGTCAACCCAACCCAGTCCACCCTACAAAAAAAATAACCATTTCAACCTGTTACCAACCTTACGTGACCCACCCAATTGTCCACTCTACATATAGATCAAAATTTAACTGAACATTAAAAATGTAGCATCTAAGTATCAAATAAACACTTTCTCAAAACCCATGGTTGCATATTGCTTTATCAATATGGGATTGTTACCCTCGAAACAATAACAGAGCAATTCTACAAAATCCTCATTTTTTAAACATAATAAAACACTGAACTCATATGTCGTACTTTTTGAAATCTCTTTTATCCTTTTGTGTCAAAACCTGAGATAAAAATTCTGATGAAAAATAGCCACGTGATAAATCATATTTAGTCCTATTGAAAGATGTAAACTTAAAAGATAAAGAGAACCTACCTTGACCCGATTCTCTGACCAAAATGTAGCAGCAGCAATGTTATTATCACAACTCCAAATTATTCTTATTTTGTCAAAAACATACTCCGTATGTAACTTTTTTTTATGTCTGTTGCTTAAAAAAGAAAAAAAAAAGAGTACATATATAAAAATTAATGAGTAAATCAAATAAATAGAGGGAACAAAGTGCAAGGAGCCAAAATTTTTATTTGCAATGTTAGAAAAATGGATTGAAACTTCACCTAGTTTATGAAATCGCCACCCTACATTAGAACTAATACAAAGTGGAGCTAATACCTTTAATTACAAATCCATCAGAATTGGAGGTAAAATTATTAACTGAACCCATTTTCTTCACATTTTTCGATTGTATTTCATGAAGCGCACCCATTTCCTTTTCAAACTCCTTCAATCTCTTCATATCCTTAAAATCCTAAAATTAACAAAAAGGTTAACCTAAAAATCAAATCTCAAATTCAGGTTAAACATAATCAATAAATACAAAGGTTAAACCTAATGAAATCCAAAAAGGTCGACATACGCTTTGAGATTTATTAACCGAAAAACGTTCCGGCGAGTTTATTTACACCGGATATATTATACGAAATTGGTACCGTTCTGTGCGTAACGTTGTAGCGATTAAATCTGTTATGGCGGCGAGGTTTATTACGGGCGCCGGAGGCCATAATCTATCAGTATGCAAATGGGTAAAGATAGCCACCTTTGTTATATATCTTTAACATATCACTCTGTAAATGGGTAAAGATAGCCACCTTTGTTGTATATACCTTTAAGATCTGTCTGTATGTAAATGGTTAAAGATAGCCACCTTGTTGTGTATATTTTTAACATAGCATTAATAAGCTGTCAAATTTTCCAAGAATGGGAACGACTTCTATCCTTTCACCTGAAAAGTTTCTCACCTTCACATAATACTTTAGACAAATATAATCTATATGCTTATACATAATACTTTAGGATGTTTAAGAGCCCGTGCATTGAACGGTAACTCTAAAAAATAATTTTCGTAATCGATACTATTTGTACAGCATTGTTTGTTGTTGATAACAGTTTAATGACGAAACACTTTAGTAATATATGTATTGAAACTAAAAAGTTGTAAAAATGCATTTTGAACACATAAACCACACGTGAAGTCACTTATCATTTTACACATGAACCAACAATAGATCTGATGTACAATTCTAAAGCCAAAATCATAAGTTCTAGGTTAAAATCAAACAAACCTGCCTCATAATTTAAGTACTCTGTAACATTAATAGTCTTCATCATAGTCCAGTTCGCAGCAGTCCCATTTAGTGTAGAAGGAAACATTGCCCATAATTATTTTTTCAAAAAATTTAAAAGGAAATAAGATTAAAAGTGACATTAAAAAGTTGAATGAATATTATAATTAAGTATCAATGCAAAGACAAACAAACAATAATTAAGTATTAATGTTTTCTCTTGTTCTTCATGAGAGAGTGACAAACATTAACAATGATGAAATTGTTACTTGTAAAAATAGACTTACAGTGTGAAATGGAACATTATCCTTGACCATAAACTGAAATAGCTCAACATTTTCATGATTTTTCCACCATTTCTCCCACTCAGGCATGTAACATTTAGTAATGGAGACATATCCAAATGGTGCATAAAACCATACAAAAAAAAAAATCTAGTGAAAACATAGTAATAGAGTCCAAAGGCATGTATGGAATAGTCGAATCAAAAAATGTGACAATGAAATATCAAATTACCGTGATATAGAAGACGCCTAAAAGACATCGAAAAGCTTCAACGATAACCTACAAACAACAACATCAACAACAACAGAAATCAAATTTTCAATGACGATTTCGCACAAAATATACTTAAAACGCACAAAACAAAAACAGTTAGGCAATAACATATTGAAATTGTATGTTTTATTTACTGATGGTAACACATAAAACTACCATAACATATTACAAAAGGCACAATATATGATATATAGATCATAAAATATATTTAAAAACGATTATTATTAAAAATTGGGTGTTTCAATTCAAATACCTGTATACTCCGTATAACATTAAATCTGACGGTTAAGAAACCCAGCCACGAGTCGTTTCATTATGTTGCCAAATCGAGGAGGGTTTCAATCGAAGATAGTCAGGGTTTTATGTTGCCGAATCGTTACGTTAAAAAGAGTATCGAAGATAATCGAGAACGAAGTTTCGGAATCAAAATTGAAGAACGAAATTAAGATCAAGATACAGATTGAAATGGCTATTGATATATAAAATTTGTACGGTTTTGTAGACAAAAATGTTACAATTTAATCGGTGGTAGTGGAGTCGGCTTGCGTGAGGCCATCATCGACGATGAAACGGTTCCGGTGGTTTTCAATTTTGAAGAGAGGGGTTTGGTTTGAGCAGAGAAAAATAGGGCGACGGTTATCAATGGAGAGTAATCGCACGGAGGATAGTCCTTAATTTTTATTTGTTTAATTTAAAAAAAATAAATAAATAAGCTAGACACGTGGCGTATTGAAAAAATAGGGGAATATGGATCTGACACATTGGATGTAAACATCATGCTTTATGTGAGGAAGGGAAGGGATTGAATATTGTACTTTTTTATTTTTATTTTATTTTTTTAACGGCAAATTTTCATATCGAATATTCTCATTTGCGACTCACACACGCTAGGTAGGAAACTCCAAGGATTGACCCGGGTTGCTTGGCAACTAATCTCGGGTTTCCAAGATCATAAAATTGATTTGTTAGCATAGAGGGGCACAGTAATACGGATTTACATATCACATTCTATCTTTTTTTTTGGCAAAAAATTAAACTTATATAAAAACTCATGAACTATCATCGAAAAGATGAAGCCACGAAACAATTACAACCTAAGGCACCAAAGCCGCACAACGAGACTAACACTAAACCAACCACCAAACGGGCCTAACGGTAAAAGAACAAAACATCCGACAACTTATGATAACTAACATCACCACCATACAACTCAAAGACGCAACACGGAAAAAAGCAAAATAAATAACAAAAACAAAAAACACATGCAACAAGTCAAATCCCCTCTACATTAAACCTCCTCAACTCCTCCCCATGAACCTTTCGAACCTTGGGCTTTCTTTTTTGTTTTTGCGTTACCTTTGGACCCACACTCGAACTAAGCAATTTTCTTTCAACCCAAATATCTTTAAGGTCCCTCCTAGCCTCATCGAAAAAATTTGCTAAATTACCTGACGATGAACCAAAGTCATCGCCCCTGATATGCTCCACCGAAGATCACATTCTATCTAGGTGCAATGAATTTGTATACTTTTATTTATAAATGTTCCTCCATTAATTTATGTTTAATTATGTTAAAAAATAATATAAAATATAAATTAATATTCATCAGTGTTTTTTAGAGTAATGATAAAGATTTTGAATATCTAATGAAATAAAATGAAATAAATTTAATAAATGTTAAAACAAACATACTGAATAAAATGCTGAATTATAATCGGTTAATTGAAATTGGAATTTAAGACTTAAAACTTCCTATATATAGGTACTAAGTGTTGTCTTCAAAGTTTATTTTGAGAAAGCTTTTGATTGTCTTAGTTGGGATTTTTTGCTAGAAATAATGGAAATTATGAGGTTCGGGGTGAAATGGAGAAATTGGATATTTACGTGTTTAAAGTCGGCTTCTATCTCGATCCTAGTTAATGGGTCCCCGACTAATGAGTTCAATCTCGAGAGGGGGGTAAGACAAGGAGATCCACTCTCCCCGTTTCTTTTTATCTTGGCTGCCGAGGGCTTAAATGTATTAACCAAACAAGCCGTGGAGAATAATAGATTCTTGGGGGTGGAAATTGGTGGCGATAAAATCCCTATCTCGCACCTTCAATACGCGGACGATACAATTTTTTTGGGTCATGGAGTGAAGAGAATATTCGAAATCTTATGAAACTCCTAAAATGTTTTGAATTAACGTCGGGTCTTAAGGTGAATTTTAACAAAAGTAATCTTATTGGAATTGGGGTTGAAAGGAGTGAAGTGGAGCATATGGCTCGGGTATTTAGTTGTAATGTTGGTACAACCCCTTTTACTTATCTTGGTCTTCCGGTTGGCGGTAACATGAAAAAGGAAGAGTGTTGGAATCCGGTTGTAAACAAATTTGAGAAGCGACTTTCGGATTGGAGAGCTAGATCGATTTCATTTGGTGGACGCTTAACTCTTGCTAAATCGGTGTTAAATAGTCTTCTGTTGTACTACTATTCGCTCTTCCGTGCCCCGCCATGTGTGATTAAAAAACTTGAGAGTGTGAGACGTTCTTTCTTTTTGGGCGGGACGGGTAATAAATCAAAAATTTCTTGGGTTAAATGGGACGAAACAATTTTACCTTATCAGGAGGGTGGGCTAAACTTGGATTCTCTTAAAACTAAAAACATGGCTTTGATTGGCAAATGGTGGTGGAGGTTTAAAACCGAAACTACTTCTTTGTGAGTCAAGGTTATTTCAAGTATTTACCGAAAATCGAGTGGACTTTTGATTGATGACATCCTTCCAAACGACTCTTTCAAGTCGACTTGGAAGGACATTATCAAAACGGGGACTAACATTGAAGACTCTGGTCTTCCGTTTAGAAGTTTTTTTATGAAGGAATTAGGTGATGGCATGTCGACTTCTTTTTGGAACGAGCTTTGGATTGGTAATGAGATGTTAAAGAAGAAATTTAAAAGATTGGCAAGGCTAGAGACAAACTTGGAAGCCCCCGTTGGTGAAAGACTTATGTGGGATGGTGCGAAATGTGAAGGTAATTGGTCATGGCTTAGAACACCAAGTGGTAGAGCCGAAGGTGAGCTACAACAATTGAAGACAATGCTCTTGGACGTGAAACTAAAACCGCAAGATCTTGACATGTGGAAGTGGAAAGCAAGTGGGAATGAGAAATTTACAGCAAAAGCTTTAACAACCTTAATCAACTCGAAAGTTCTAACTCCAAGTACTTCTTTTTGTGAAACCTTATGTAACAATATGGTTCTAAAAAAAATTGTGGTATTTGCTTGGAGAGCTATGAAAAAGCGTGTGACGATCGCTCCAAATCCATATGGATGAACACGTCATTCATCGATTTTATTTCGAGGTATTTGACCTCTATATGATACGCTTTGTAAACATTGCATTCTTTTGAAAAGGCACACCATAAATGAATATTTAAATCAAAGGTTTTCGACAGCTGATGATTTCTACATATAGACAGTCACTGTAAATAATAGTTTACAATAGTACTTCCGTTGACAATGCAGTCAAAATAAGATACATGGTGATGATTTGGTGAATGCAACGTTTCCTTGAAAAATATGCCATGTAAGACTCCATGCACATAGCTTGTCTAACATATAAGCAAACAACGGAAGACTTCTAGGGAACCTGAGAATAAACATGCTAACAAGTGTCAACACAAAGGTTGGTGAGTTTATAGTTTTAATGTATCGTATAATCTGTATATAAAGGTGGATCACAAGATTTCAGTTGTTTCATCCAGAAACGTTTATCAAAATATTCTACGAAATTGAGCACCCTGGTAACTAAACTTAACGTATATATAATTTGTACCCTTTGTATAATCATCATAATAATACACGCAAACCAACGTGTACGCTTCTCAAATAGCATACGTCCGTTAAAAGGCTAGTGCTCTAGCTCGGACGGGGATATCAAGCCCTATGGATCCATATACTACTACTCGCGCCCACCAGTTCTTATAACCGGCAGTTACTAGTTACCAAAGCTAAGGGATTTTCGGTTCAAACTCAGTATAGAATTTAGTACGTACTTGTGTCCATTGTTTAAAATAAAGTGCATGTATTCTCAACCCAAAAATATATATTGCAAAAGCATTTAAAAAGGGAGCAAATGAAACTCACCTTAGCAGCATATAAAGTCGTTCACCAAAATGTGACCGAAACTCGGATTACCAAATAACCGTAGATCTCAACCTAGAGAACATATGTTGGTCAATAAATGTCTATCAATCTAGGTCAGGTCATAGTGTATCATAATCCTAATGCTCGAGATCGACATACAAAAGTTATCAAAAGTCATTTCAAAAAGTCAATCTGATTCAATACTATAGTTAAATGATTATGATAATCGAAACATTTTAACATTTCACATAGTTTCCCAATTCTTGAAAAATTAGACTATAGTTTTTATAAGGCTTTAAAATATGATAAAACAATCAATTTTGCCCATTGTTCAACAAAATGAGATATGCCTTATTTAAGAATTCATTTACTCGGCTAGTAGTATTCAAAAACCCAATTTATCAATCTCGTAAACAGTTGTTTCAATATTAATTGCAGATTCGAAAGCAATTCCAATTAACGTCAATCATAATTCAGTTGACCATATCTTTTAATTCGTTCATCGAAATTACGCGATTTCTAAATGAAAAGTTATTGATTTTTCGCCAGCTTTCCAAAAACATGTATATCATATACATTTTACCAGTAATATATGTATTTAATTCTTGATTCATTATAAACTGTTTAACGATGAAAATTAGCATACAAGCATGCATAAATATATATACTCGAGCACTAGACATGGATACACAATTAATATATAAAAGATATGATATGAATGCTCACGTATCAATATTGTGATTCAATATTGCAGGGAAGTACGTAGACGCAATGGAGATGATAAACACTAGGTTTAACTTAGAAGCAATACTCCCGAACAATACCCATAACCTCCATAGCTATAACCCATAATTTCTTTAACTTTAACCCGTTCAAAACTCATTTTGAAAGTGACACACTCATGACCTCGTCGTAGTATTTTATGTATATATACTACTAATAATAATAAGATTAATAATAATAATATTAATCTTAATAATAATAATAATATTAATCTTAATAATAATAATAATAATAAATAATAATATAATTATAATATATATATAAATATAGAGAGAGTAGAGATGGATATAGATAAGTGTGTGTGATGTAAACTAAATTCTTCGAGCTTTATAATGTTGGCCAGCCCAAAGGTGCCATGCGATCGCATGGCTTCCCTAGCCATTTACCATGCGATCGCATGGAATGATTTTCCAGCTCACATTGTCTTGTTTTGTAGTGTGTCGACATAATTTTTAATTATATATATAATATATAATATTTATAATAATTATATATATATATTATATTATATTCTCGTGCAACGTTGACTTGTAATATTAGTTCCGATGACTTGTACATTTACGCTCGACTTAAGCCCCAGTTTCGCTTTCTCGAACGTTATTTCGTACGCTTAATAAATTAGCATTTTACGTTTTGTGATGTGTACCATTATTAAAAATATAGACTTAATTCACCAAAAATTATATTATAATAAATGTAACTTATAAATTTGAGTATTATGGTCATTTGCTTCTATAAATTATCGTCTCGTAGTATATACATATACATATATATATTTTCATTTTAAAATAGTGTTTTACTGTAGCAAAGTTACTGTAGCAAAGTTTTTTTACTGTAGCTGTGATGACCCGGAAATTTTTAACCAAATTTAAACTTAACCTTTGTATGAGTAACATTTTCGACACGATAAACAAAGTCTGTAAAACTAAATCTCAAAATTTTTGAACTATTTTCATATATTCAAATACCTTTCGGTTGTTCTCGACGATTCGCGAACAATTATATGTGTATATATATATATATGTATATGTATATATATATATATATATATATATATATATATATATATATACACTATAACTTGAAAACGTAACAATGTATTAATTTTTTTGATACTGTACATTAAACTTATTGGTTTAAATATTTATTTGAATATATATGATAAGTTGGAATATTAATTGTATGAATAACTTACGACGTATATTTAAAACGTGTTTATGAATGTTGAAAATATATATTAACTTGGTCATAAAACGATTTGTTATTATATATATATATATATATATATATATATATATATATATATATACTAACAAATAGCGAGACAATGATTTATAGAAGTAAATGACCAAAACACTCGAAAGTTTAAGATACACTTTGAATGATATAGTTTATTGATAATTTAAGACTATATTTTGACAAAAGTACGAGTCACAAAACGTAAATTGCGAGTTTTCTAAGCGTACGAAAATGCGTTCGAGAAACCGGAACCGGGACATAAGTCGAGTGACAACGTACGAGTCATCAGAACGAAAATTACAAGTTAACTATGCACATGAATTTAATATAATATATAATTAATTATTTAAATTATATATATTATATTTAATTATGTCGACAAACAAGAAAACAAAAAATATGTGAGCTGGATCTGACGGCCATGCGATCGCATGAGAAATAGGCATAAAACCCATGCGATCGCATGGGCATCAGAATCAGGAATTATGGCTATAAATACCAGGTTTCTTGCACATGTTTTTTTTACACATATTACTCCTAAGTATTTATTTATTTATTTATTTTTTATTATTATCATTATTATTATTATTATTATTATTATTATTATTATTATTATTATTATTATTATTATTATTATTATTATTATTAAGATTATTATTATTATTAATCTTAATATTTTTAGTAATATTGTACATAAAAAATTACGACGAGGTCATGAGCGTGTCACTTTCAAAACAAGCTTCAAACGGGATAGAACTAAGGAAATTATGGGTTATAGCTATGGAGGTTATGGGTAATGTTCATGGGTATTGTTCGCAAGTCAAACCTAGTATTTATCATCTCTGTTGCGTCTACGTACTTTCCTGCAATATTGAATCTCAATATTG
Source organism: Rutidosis leptorrhynchoides (assembly GCF_046630445.1). NCBI lineage: Eukaryota > Viridiplantae > Streptophyta > Magnoliopsida > Asterales > Asteraceae > Rutidosis > Rutidosis leptorrhynchoides. Next base: position 46,133,785 of record NC_092337.1, on the reverse strand, counting down.
ATACGTGAGCATTCATATCTTATCTTTTATATATTAATAGTGTATACATGTCTAGTGCTCGAGTATATATTTATACATGCTTGTATGCTAAATTTTGTCGTTAAACAGTTTATAATGAATCACGAATTAAATACATATATTACTGGTAAAAGGTATATGATATACATGTTTTCGGAAAGCTGGCGAAAAATCAATAACTTTTCATTTAGAAATCGCGTAATTTCGATGAACGAATCAAAAGATATGGTCAACTGGATTATAATTAACGTTAATTGGAATTGCTTTTGAATATGCAATTAATATTTAAACAACCTGTTTATGAGATTGATAAAATACTACTAGCCAAGTAAATGAATCCTTATACAAGGCACGTCTCGTTTTGTTGAACAATTGTCAAAATTGACTTTTTGAAATGACTTTTGATAACTTTTGTATGTCGATCTCGAGCATTAGGATTGTGAAACATTATAACCCAACCTAGTTTATTAGACATGTATTGACCAACATATGTTCTCTAGGTTGAGATCTACGGTTAATCTTGCATTCCGAGTTACGGTCACTTTTTGATGAATGACCTTATGTGCTGCTAAGGTGAGTTTCATTTGCTCCCTTCTTAATTGCTTTTGCAATCTATATTTTTAGGCTGAGAATACATGCACTTTATTTTAAACGCAATGGATACAAGTACATACTAAATTCTACACCGAGTTTGAACCGAAAATCCCTTAGCTTTGGTAACTAGTAACTGCCGGTTATAAGAACTGGTGGGCGCGAGTAGTAGTATATGGATCCATAGGGCTTGATATCCCCGTCTGAGCTAGAGCACTAGCCTTTTAACGGACGTATGCTATTTGAGAAGCGTACACGTTGGTTTGCGTATATTATTAAGATGATTATACAAAGGGTATAAATTATATATACGTTAAGTTTAGTTACCAGGGTGCTCAATTTCGTAGAATATTTTGATAAACGTTTCGGATGAAACAACTGAAATCTTGTGATCCACCTTTATATACAGATTATGCGAAACACTAAAACTATGAACTCACCAACCTTTGTGTTGACACTTGTTAGCATGTTTATTCTCAGGTTCCCTAGAAGTCTTCCGCTGTTTGCTTATATGTTAGACAAGCTATGTGCATGGAGTCTTACATGGCATATTTATCAAGGAAACGTTGCATTCACCAAATCATCACCATGTATCTTATTTTGACTGCATTGTTAACGGAATTGCTATTGTAAACTATTATTTACGGTGATTGTCTATATGTAGAAATCATCAGATGTCAAAAATCTTTGATTTAAATATTCATTTATGGTGTGCCTTTTCAAAAGAATGCAATGTTTACAAAACGTATCATATAGAGGTCAAATACCTCGCAATGAAATCGATAAATGACGTGTTCGTCCATATGGATTTGGAGCGATCGTCACAGTTGGTATCAGAGCGTTGGTCCTAGTTAACCAAGTCTTGCATAAGTGTGTCTAACTGATAGTTGTTAGGATGCATTAGTAAGTCTGGACTTCGACTGTGTCTGCATGTCAAAAGTTTTGCTTATCATTTTTGTCATAAATTACCTGTCTATCATCTTAAGTCTAAACGCGTCTTATTACATTGATTGCATAGATAGTGTATAGACAAAATTCATATATTTGCATATCTATTACAGTAAACTTTGAGTGCCATCTTCCGAAAATTTCTCCGTAATTTACGGGATTTTAGTATTATATATACATATATAAATTATGTATTGAAGAGTACCAATCAAATTCTATAATCTATTTCATATCAAAAATTATCTCTTTAATTATACAAGATGGATCCCGTATCTAGTTCAAATTCCTTAAATTTCGACAGCTATTCCGATATGGATATTCACCTGAACTCTGAAGAAAGTGTAACCGGAATGGATCAACCAATCAGCCATCACCTATTATGGATGAATTGGGGATGGGTTCATAGCCTACTTAATCATTGGAGACAAGAAGAAGGTGATCCCTTCCATCCACCACATTCACCTCTTGGCGAAGAACCTGAAGCACTTACCGGCGAACCTATTCGTAATACTATTTTCTCTCTCATTTTCAGAGTATCTCATCATGATTATATATTATCCCATATTATAAATCTTATTTATCCGATCGTCCGAACCTTCGATCATCCCGGTATAATAGAAGAAGTCAACGAGCTTCGTGCTCGGGTAGTGGCTTTGGAGAATATGGTGCAAGGATTACGAACACCAGCAGCAGCACCCGCAGCATAACCGGTACCACCATCATCCACACCAACAGGATCATTACCACCACCAACAACCACATCCGCATCACACGCCTCAACATCACAATTTGTACCTCGAATATCAACATCATATGCACCATAGGTACCAAGAAGTACCAGCAACGACAAACGATGAAGTATGGATTCATAACTTCATCAGAGAACATTCTACGACGATTATGTAATTTCTAAAGTTTAGAGATTATCTATTCTAGCCTTAACCCTAAATCAGATAGAGTAGAAACCCTTATCCGAATGGTGTAAGATACAAGCTAGACTTGTTTTACCAACAGCATCAACAGTACCCTTAGCCTCACCAGCACAGTCAGTGCTGTCAACATCGTCAGAATCAGCAGCACCTCTAACATCACAAGCTCCGTCAGTTCAAGAAAGCACCGTGGACATCATTACGAGTCAACAACGAGTATATTGTATCAATGAGTTATGAAGTAATAACTCAATTCATCTAAAGAATTTATATGTATATCTTATATATATAAATTTTAAAACCATCATGAATCTTTTCGTACTAAGTTATTACGTGTGAATTTTAAGGGGTAGATACTACTCGGTTAATTCATATTACTAATATGCTATGATGTACATCCTTCGTTAACAACTTAACCATCGTTAACTACAAATATCTGTTTCAACTCAATGAATTCCATTTCATAATGAACTTAGTGTATTAATCAATTACATGTTTGATTTTACACTTTTATCTTCGATGTACTCGAAACTTTCTAGAAAACATCATTTATATCTTATGAAGTTCATAAGAATTCCACGAGCATCAACATCCTTCACCGAGGAATAAGAATAAATAATGAAGTATTGATTTCATTAGTGAAATACTCCGCGAAGATTATGTAATCCTTAATGTTTTAGAGATTATTCATTCAATTCAAAAATCAAATGAGCTTAATATGATATTAACTCATCAAATCTTTATTACATCTGAAGAAAATATACATACATATATTTTCATAAAGACGGTAATAAAAAAATTCTTTTGTACAAAGTATTAATTGTGAAATCTTTAACGGGTAGGTAATACTCGGGAAATATATAAGTTCACAATTAATATGTTATACTGTACATTCTTCAACTTTGATTCAAAAATTATTAACTATGCTCACAGCGATATACAATCGTTTCCATACAAATTCAATTACATATTCTGATTTTGAAAAATCAGAATCCAAGCCAAGATTTAACAGAAAACATCACTCTTAGATTCTTACATCTTTCAAATGCTATACTTTGACTTCAAAACTATGCTAGAACATCACTTCTATTCATAAACCCAGGAAGAAAAAAAAATTGTATCGTTCAAAATTCTAGAACATCATATGTATCTTGACAATTACAATCTTCATGCAAACCCTTCAAACTTTTGAAAACACCTCGGATTGATAACCAACGATTCGGTTATGATAACTTTGAATGCTGATGAAGCAGCAAAAACTGTAAACGACCTTAACAGCCAAAAGTTTGATGATAAAGAATAGTGTGTTGGCAAAGCTCAGAAAAAGAGAAGGCTTGGAACTGAAAAACGGATTGAGCAAAGTATGAAGGAGGCTGTGGATAAATCACAAAGACTAAACCTGCCTTCAAAGAATCTAAATTATTCAGTATCTGCTGAAGCCATTAACGAATACCTTGCTTCCGAATCTAAACCCTTGCGGACAATATTCTTCATCATCCTCTGATATTAGAAATTATAAGATATCATCGTATCTTTCATTATAAATATCCTCCATATTTCTGGAGATAATTCCATAATCATTCTCATCGGAAATCAATTTTCTCCTTGCGATATCTGTGTAACATCATAAAAGAAACTTTCTTAGTTTCTAAATTCTGAAACCTTCGAGTTTAAAATATGAATATTTTTGAAGTGGTGTTGGGAACTGAAGCATGAGTTAGTATAATATAATGACACTTGATCAACGTGATTATATTACAGTAAGTCATGCTGAGTTTCTAATGGAACGTGATAAAGGTTCACAGATCATACCCTCATTATAAATCATGTTACATAACTCTTTCATTCTATTTAACCTCTAAACTATCAAGAAAATATTTTCCTAATGATTCGGTCTTTTTCGAGGTATTCTGGTAATTTAACAAGTCAGATTGTGCTATTACCGTTTTTTTTAGAACATTAATTATGTTCATTCCGAAATTCATACCTACGAATTCTGGATCATTATTCGCTTGATTTAAAGTCGGGTGAAAGGACCCGTTCATATACATTATAAACGATTCACAATAGTTGATTACATCGCGAGGTATTTGACCTCTATATGATACATTTTACAAACATTGCATTCGTTTTTAAAAGACAAACTTTCTTTACAACGAAAGTTGACGGCATGCACACCATTTCATAATACATCCAACTATAATTGGCTTAATAATAATCTTGATGAACTCAATGACTCGAATGCAACGTCTTTCAAAATATGCCATGAATGACTCCAAGTAATATCCTTAAAATGAGCTAATGCACAGCGGAAGATTTCTTTAATACCTGAGAATAAACATGCTTTAAAGTGTCAACCAAAAGGTTGGTGAGTTCATAGGTTTATCATAACAATCATTTCAACATATTAATAGACCCCAAGATTTCCGTTTATAAATATATGTACACTCGCAAGTGTATAAAAGTATTCTATAAGTTGTGGGCACCCGGTAACAAGCCTTAACGTTCATGTTTTACCCTCTGAAGTACACCAGATCAGGTGTGTTTAATATAACCTCGAAGTACTAAAGCATCCCATAGTCAGGATGGGGTTTGTCAGGCCCAATAGATCTATCTTTAGGATTCGCGCCTACCGTACATAGACAAGTAGTTTAATGTTACCCAGCTAAGGGTATATTTCTGGTTTAAACCCACGTAGAATTAGTTTTAGTACTTGTGTCTATTTCGTAAAACATTTATAAAACAGCGCATGTATTCTCAGCCCAAAAATATATATTGCAAAAGCAATTAAAAAGGGAGCAAATGAAACTCACAATACTGTATTTTTTAGTAAAAATACATATAACGTCATTTAACAAGTGCAAGGTTGGCCTCGGATTCACGAACGTATCAATATTGAGATTCAATATTGCAGGAAAGTACATCGACGCAACGGAGATGATAAATACTAGATTGACCTCACGAGCATACCCATGAACCATACCCATCACCTCCATAGCTATAACCCATAATTTCCTTAGCTTCGAATCATTCAAAAAAACTATTTTGAAATCACTCGGACAGCACTCCGTCGTAATATTTTATGTATACTAATAATATCTTGAAATAATACAGAGCAAATATATATATATATAAATCGATTGAGAGAGTTTAGAGAAATATATTTTCAAGTTTCTATGAAATAATGAAACCTATTGAATTCTATTTATAATAGATTTTTGAATTATTAAAGTATGAATTATTAAAGTGAATTATTAAAGTATGAATTATTAAAGTGAATTATTAAAGTATGAATTATTAAAGTGAATTATTAAAGTATGAATTATTAAAGTGAATTATTAAAGTATGAATTATTAAAGTGAATTATTAAAGTATGAATTATTAAAGTTAAAGTATGAATTATTAAAGTAAATTATTAAAGTTAAAGTAAAGTAAAAGTAAAAGTAAAGTAAAGGTAAAGTTAAAGTATAGTAAAAGTATAAAACTATATACGTATAATACGCGTATAAATATATATAATATTAATTTAAATTGTTATATATATTTAATAAAATAAAATATAAATATCGTTATCTTTATCATATTGGTTAAGTAATGAGTTGTCAAAAGTGGTTCTAGATATTTATAAAAGATATATATATTTTAATAATAAAGTTCTTTTTAAACTGAAAACGTTTTTTGTACTTTTGAAACTAAATCAAATAAATATGATAATTTTGTTTTCCAAAACTAAATATAGTTAAGAATCATTTTGTTAAAAGGTTAAAATAATAGAAATCGTTATATCATAAAACATTTTAGAAAAGTAGAATTATATATATTCATAATAGGTTTCAAGTTTTTAAATTACAGTCTGTTGGTGAAGCATGGGATAAAGTCCAAAGGTTTAATAAATGTATGAAATTATCTTAATGAAAAATGTCGAGTTACTTAACTTGTCGATATCCAACATCTAAGTTATTTACACTTCACGTTCTTACTTATAGATCACTTTACCATTTTCCGAATATTGTCAAAAAGAATAGATTTCTTAAATCACAATGGACCTCATAACATTGGCCCGTAATCATATCATAATGTATCTGATAATTCAATCATTTGATATTATCTCTTAATTCTGTCGATAAATATATCGAAACAAATACGTTCATGTAAAGTATCATATATCTAATACTTTGTTAATGTTTTCAGTTAATATTATATATTATATATACATATCTATATACACATAATTGATCGTGAATCGTCGAACATGGTCAAAAGGTAATTGATTACATGAATGTAGTTTCGAACTTTTTGAGATTCAACATTACAAATTCTGCTTATCGTGTCGGAAACATATAAAGGTTAAGTTTAAATTTGGTCAGAAATTTCCGGGTCGTCACAGTACCTACCCGTTAGAGAAATTTCGTCCCGAAATTTGATCGAGGTCATCATGGCTAACCATAAAAATGTTTTCATGACGGATATGTGTTGATAGATAGGAATTTATTACCATAGAGTAATATGGATAAAATGATCCAATTACTCGAAGCGTATGAGTGAAGCTATCACAAAATAGTGGAATGAGGAAAATAAGTTTCGTCATAATTTTTGACGTATTCATGGTTGAATTCCGGAATTCAAGGGATTCAAAAAAAAATAAAAAATAAAAAAAATCTTGGAAATCTATAAGATCAGTTTCTTCGAGATTTAAGGAAATTAGGATCTCTTTAATTAAATGCGATGATCTGTCCCGATTACTACGTCTGATATTTCCCTTATATATTTACCTTTTCCATTCCATTAGTTTTTAGCACCTCTATACTCAATTCCAATTTCAAAAGATTGCGAAAATGCTTAATCCATTTCTAATCCTTGTCCTTATCCTTACTATAGCAACAATCATTCTCCTTTTCCAACTTCCACCGGAGGAATCTATTTTCTTCTACTTCGCCCTTGGGGTTATAGTGTTTTTAATTCTCCCGTGTCTTTATGTTGCGATAAACATTGATATACACGGTTTGTAATTTATGTGTTGTTATTGGACTTTATATTCTCCCTTACATTTCGGAGTTTCATACTTTTGTTGTCTCTTCTCGGCTTTAAGTCAAGCGAATAATGGTCCAGAATTAGTAGGTATGAAGTTTTGGATGAACATAGTTAATGTTCTAAGAAGGAAATCGTAATGGTACGATCTTGATTTGGCAAATTACCAGAATATCCGGAAAGATAGAACTATCAAGAAGATATGTTCTTAATATGTTTGGAGATTTGGTAGAATGTAAGAGTCGTGTAAATGGCACATGATGACGGTATGTTATGTGAATCATCACGTTCCATTAGAAAATCAGCATGACTTACTGTAATATAATCACGGTGATCAAGTGTCATTATATTATACTAGTTCATGCTTCAGTTCCCAACACTACTTCAAAAATATTCCTATTTTAAATTCGAAAGTTTCAGAATTTAGAAACTAAAATAGTTTCTTTTATGATGTAATACAGACATCACGAAGAGGTAAATGATTTCAGATAAGAATAATTATGGAAATATCTTCAGAAATATGGAGGATATTTATAATGAAAGATACGATGATATCTTAAAATTTCTAATATCAGAGGATGATGAAGAATATTGTCCGTAAGGGTTTAGAGTCAGGAGCAAGGTATTCGATAATGACTTTAGCAGACACGGAATCATTTGGATTCTTTAAAGGTAGATTTCGTCCTTGTGATTTATCCACAGCCTTCTTCATGGTTTGCTCAATCCGTATTTTTCAGTACCAAATCTTCTCTTTTTCTGAGCTTTGCCAACACACTACTCTTTATCATCAAACTTTTTACTGTTAAGGTCGTTTATAGTTTTTGCTGCTTCATCATGATTTCGAGAACTAGTTCGCAGTTTAGGGTGTTTTTCAGAAACTTCACATTCAAAGTATATAAGTCCAGAAGATAGACACATATAATTGTTGGCGTAGACATGTTGCGAGATTTCAAAATACTGATTGCTAATTTTTGATGATTTGTATGGCAATTCTCGTTACAAGATGCAGATGAGTAAATGATGGGATTTTGATAAATATAAAGATTTTTCGGAAAGTCAAAGATCAATGAAGTTGTTAATAAGTTTACTGCTAATGTGGCGAGATATGAAAGGTTCCCCGGTAATAATGATGAAGGGGTAATCATTATAATAAGGCTTATTTGAATGAACAATTGAAGTTGGTTTGCTGGAGCTGTGACAAAATCGTCTATTTTTAGAAGGGATTGAAAAGTTATTTTAGCTAGTAAATGCCAAAAGGTCTGACATGGATACATGTTAAATTATGACTTTGGTTTCAAGAGTTTTTCATGTACGTAACTGTGGATAACATGTGGTTGGATCATCATCTCGATTGTTCATTATTTGAAGTGTCTTCAGGTATTTCGAAGGGCTTGAACACAGATTATAATCGTTAATATACATACGATGTTCTAACACAGTTTTGAAGTTAAAGTATAGCTTTGAAAGATGTAAGAATCTAAGAGTGATGATATCGTTTATAACTTGAATTGAATTCGGTGATTTCAAAATCAGAATATGTAATTAGATTTTTGAATGAGTATGGTTGTTTTGATTTCTATAAAAGAATGTATATTGTTGTGAAAGTAGGGAGTATAATGGATGATTTGCTGAATCAGATTCGAAGAATGTAACATATTAATTGTGAATTTATATATCTCTCGGGTATTACCTACCCGTTAAAAAAAATGTCACAATTAATATTTTGTACAAAAGAATTTTATTACAGTCTTTATGGAAATATATGTGTATATTTCTTCAGATGTAATATAGATTTAATGAGTTAATATTAAATTAAATTCACTTGATTTATGGTTAAGGCTAGGATAGATAATTTCTAAACTTTAGAAATTACATAATCGTCGTAGAATGTTTTCCCAATGAAGTTATGAATCAATACTTCATCGTTGTGGTATTCCTTAGTATCTACAGGGCGTATGACGTCGATGCTCATGGGACAGATTGTGAAGTTGAGGTTTGCGATGCGGTTGTTGTTTGTGGTGGTAATGGTACTGTTGGTGTTGCTGATGGTGGTACTGTTTATGCTGCTGGTGCTGCTGCTGGTGTTTGTAACCTTTGCACCATATTCTCCAAAGCCACTACCCGAGCGCGAAGCTCGTTGACTTCTTCTATTACACCGGGGTGATTGTCGGTTCGGACGAGCGGATAAATAAAATCTAGAATTTGGTGTAGTATGTAATCGTGACGAGATACTCTAGAAATAAGAGAGAAAATGGTGTTTCGGATAGGTTCGCCGGTAAGTGCTTCAGGTTCTTCGCCAAGAGGGCAATGTGGTGGATGGAAGGGATCACCTTCTTCTTGTCTCCAATGATTAAGGAGGCTACGGACCCATCCCCAATTCATCCAGAATAGATGATGACTAATTGGTTGATCCATTCCGGTCACACTGCTTTCGGAACTTGAGTGGGATTCCATTTCGGAATCCGAGGGACTTGAACTAATGACGAATTCCATTTCGTACGATTGAATAAAGAATTTTTCGATATGAAATAATTTTCCGGTTATCGGGTGGTATTCTAATTATATAGAGCAAAAGGTTTCGTAGATTACGGAGGAATTTACGGAATATGCCAGGCAAAGTTTACAGTAACAGATACGCTAAGATATGAATTAGCAGATACGCTAAGATATGAATTTTGTCTATACACTATTCATGCAATCAATGCAATAAGATGTGTCTAGACTAAGAATGATAAGCAGGTAATTTCCGACAAGAATGATGAGCAAAACTTTTGAAATGCAGACACGGTCGAAGTCCAGACTCACTAATGCATCCTAACGACTATCAGTTAGGCACACTAATGCAGACCTGGTTCGCTAAGACCACCGCTCTGATACCAACTGAAAGAACCCGTTCATATACATTATAAATGATTCACAATAGTTGATTACATCGCGAGGTATTTGACCTCTATATGATACAATTTACAAACATTGCATTCGTTTTTAAAAGACAAACTTTCTTTACAACGAAAGTTGACGGCATGCACACCATTTCATAATACATCCAACTATAATTGGCTTAATAATAATCTTGATGAACTCAATGACTCGAATGCAACGTCTTTCAAAATATGCCATGAATGACTCCAAGTAATATCCTTAAAATGAGCTAATGCACAGCGGAAGATTTCTTTAATACCTGAGAATAAACATGCTTTAAAGTGTCAACCAAAAGGTTGGTGAGTTCATAGGTTTATCATAACAATCATTTCAACATATTAATAGACCCCAAGATTTCCGTTTATAAATATATGTACACTCGCAAATGTATAAAAGTATTCTATAAGTTGTAGGCACCCGGTAACAAGCCTTAACGTTCATGTTTTACCCTCTGAAGTACATCAGATCAGGTGTGTTTAATATAACCTCGAAGTACTAAAGCATCCCATAGTCAGGATGGGGTTTGTCAGGCCCAATAGATCTATCTTTAGGATTCGCGCCTACCGTACATAGACAAGTAGTTTAATGTTACCCAGCTAAGGGTATATTTCTGGTTTAAACCCACGTAGAATTAGTTTTAGTACTTGTGTCTATTTCGTAAAACATTTATAAAACAGCGCATGTATTCTCAGCCCAAAAATATATATTGCAAAAGCAATTAAAAAGGGAGCAAATGAAATTCACAATACTGTATTTCGTAGTAAAAATACATATAACGTCATTTAACAAGTGTAAGGTTGGCCTCGGATTCACGAACGTATCAATATTGAGATTCAATATTGCAGGAAAGTACGTCGACGCAACGGAGATGATAAATACTAGATTGACCTCACGAGCATACCCATGAACCATACCCATCACCTCCATAGCTATAACCCATAATTTCCTTAGCTTCGAATCATTCAAAAAAACTATTTTGAAATCACTCGGACAGCACTCCGTCGTAATATTTTATGTATACTAATAATATCTTGAAATAATACAGAGCAAATATATATATATATAAATCGATTGAGAGAGTTTAGAGAAATATATTTTCAAGTTTCTATGAAATAATGAAACCTATTGAATTCTATTTATAATAGATTTTTGAATTATTAAAGTATGAATTATTAAAGTGAATTATTAAAGTATGAATTATTAAAGTGAATTATTAAAGTATGAATTATTAAAGTGAATTATTAAAGTATGAATTATTAAAGTGAATTATTAAAGTATGAATTATTAAAGTGAATTATTAAAGTATGAATTATTAAAGTTAAAGTATGAATTATTAAAGTGAATTATTAAAGTTAAAGTAAAGTAAAAGTAAAAGTAAAGTAAATGTAAAGTTAAAGTATAGTAAAAGTATAAAACTATATACGTATAATACGCGTATAAATATATATAATATTAATTTAAATCGTTATATATATTTAATAAAATAAAATATAAATATCGTTATCTTTATCATATTGGTTAAATAATGAGTTGTCAAAAGTGGTTGATAGTGCTCCAAATGAACATATATTTAGTAGCAATATCGTTCCAATATGTAAAGTTTTTAAATGTAATTTCCTTATTTTTAGTTGTAATAGTTAAATAAATAAGTGCGAAGACGAAAGACGCAAATCGTTCGAAAATGAAGATTTAAAGACAAAAACGAAGATTTGAAAGACCAAAACGTCCAAAAAGCTCAAATGTACAAGATACAATTCAAAAGGTTCAATTTATTGATGAGAAACGTCTAAAAATGACAAGAGTACAAGTTACAAAACGCAAAGTACACGATATAAAATTGTACGAAAGGGCGTTCGAAAATCCGGAACCGAGGCATGAACCAACTTTCAGCGCTCGACGCAACGGTGTAAAAATTACGAGTCAACTATGCACAAGAATAAAATATAATATTTAAATAATTCATAATAAGAATAATATTAAATAATAAAAAGTTGTTAATTGAGCATAGTTCAGGGGTCGTAAATGAAAATTTCAATTCTAATTTCGCTATAAAAGCGATGATTTACGATCAATTTGAGGATACTTTTTTCGATCATTTTTTCTATCTTTTTCTTATTTTTCTATCTATCAATATCAATATCTATAATTTATATCTATAATTCTCTATCATAATGTTAATGTAATCAGATATAACAATAATCTTAATTTTAATTTTAAATTATGATAATAATAAGATTTATGATAGAAATCGTTTGAGTGTGTAAGTCGAAATTCTGTCCGTGTAACGCTACGCTATTTTTAATTATTGTAAGTTATGTTCAACCTTTTTATATTAATGTCTCGTAGCTAAGTTATTATTATGCTTATTTAAAACGAAGTAATCATGATGTTGGGCTAATTACTAAAATTGGGTAATTGGGCTTTGTACCATAATTGGGGTTTGGACAAAAGAACGACACTTGTGAAAATTAGACTATGGGCTATTAATGGGCTTTATATTTGTTTAACTAAATGATAGTTTGTTAATATTAATATAAAGATTTACAATTGGGCGTCCCTATAAATTACCATATACACTCAATCGGACACGATGGGCGGGGTATTTATATGTACGAATAATCGTTCATTTAACCGGACACGGGAATGGATTAATAGCCACTAGAATAATTAAAACAGGGGTGAAATTATGTACAAGGACACTTGGTATAATTGATAACAAAATATTAAAACCTTGGGTTACACTCAGTCGACATCCTGGTGTAATTATTAAACAAAGTATTAAAATCTTGTTACAGTTTAAGTCCCCAATTAGTTGGAATATTTAACTTCGGGTATAAGAATAATTTGACGAGGACACTCGCACTTTATATTTATGACTGATGGACTGTTATGGACAAAAACCAGACGGACATATTAAATAATCCAGGACAAAGGACAATTAACCCATGGGCATAAAACTAAAATCAACACGTCAAACATCATGATTACGGAAGTTTAAATAAGCATAATTCTTTTATTTCATATTTAATTTCTTTTATTTTATATTTAATTGCACTTCTAATTATCGCATTTTTATTGTTATTTTATTTAATTGCACTTTTAATTATCGTACTTTTTAATTATCGCAAGTTTATTTTATCGCACTTTTATTATTCGCAATTTCATTATCGTTATTTACTTTATGCTTTAATTTAAGTCTTGTATTTATTTTTAATATTTTACATTTGGTTTTAACTGCGACTAAAGTTTTAAAATCGACAAACCGGTCATTAAACGGTAAAAACTCCCCTTTATAATAATAATATTACTTATATATATATATATATAATTGTATTTTTACAATTATTGTGTGTAAAAAAATATAGTGTTATACTTCACGAGCTCCCTGTGGAACGAACCGGACTTACTAAAAACTACACTACTCTACGATTAGGTACACTGCCTATAGTGTTGTAGCAAGGTTTAGGTATATCCCATCCGTAAATTAATAAAACTTGTGTCATATTTTGTAGTATTTCCTAGTAAAAATAATACTATTTCGTACCCTCACGCTACATCATCAAGTTTTTGGCGCCGCTGCCGGGGAGCACTAAAACGCTATATTTTTAATTTATATTTGCAAAAATATATAAAAAAAAAAAAAACGTAAAAAAAAACGCAAAAAAAAAAAAAAAAAACGTAAAAAAAAAAAAAACAAAACCGTAAAAAAAAAAAAAACGTAAAAAAAAAATTTATTTTAAGTTTTATTACCTTTAGATTTTTAGACTCAGTCACAACTTTTAGTATTAAGTTTAGTTTTGCCATAGTTATTTTCATTTTTAGATTTTTAGGCTTTGCCGTAAAATCCCTTAAGTGCTTATTCCTTAGACTAAGTTTTAGGTGCTTTAGAATTTTGCGACGCCATTTTTCGCGCTATTTTCTTATTTTTATTTTTCGACGCGTTTACCTATGTATCTATTACAATTCCAATTAGTGATCTCTATTTGTAGTTTTAATTTTAAGATAGTGATAGTTATAAGGTTGGATTAACCGCGTGTTTACAAACCACTCTTCGTCTTTTTCATTTTTCGACACTTTTCGACGCGCAATCTTTTTCTCTCTTATTTCTCGCCATTCTAGTTTTTAGGACTTAGAATTTTTTCTACTTCTTCTCTAAATTTCTTAAAATTACGAAAATTTATTTTAAGTGGTTAAATTGATAGACATCAAAATTTTCTGGTTCGTAGTAATAGTTGGATTTGTACGTGGACCGGGTTATTGGAGCCAAACAGTACTCAATTATATTGAGACCAAACGAATCCTGCCCCTCTGCTGCATCTTTTGGCTATTCAAAACGTGGGCAAAATCAGAAAAGTCTATTAATTGGATAACTTATTATAATTTTTCTTTCCCTTTTAAAAACTAATAGGATATTCAGTGAATGCACCGAGCAAGACGTTCGCCGCCGGTCATACGTTCACCACCTGTAACTCGATCAAGACATCGTTTAACGAATATCGCCGCCGTTGATTTTTCTTTAGAATCGTCATCAAGTCGACCAAATCCTCAAACTCAAATTTCCGATAATCCAGTTTTTGAAACAAACCTCACAATTGAGAATCCGGAGAATATTCAGGAACGGTTTGTAGATCCCGAACCATTAAACTTTCCTCCGGAACCACCAATCATTCAAACAGAGATTGTTGAGGAAGAAACCATTAAATCAGAAACCTCTAGTGATTCAGATACAACACTTCCAATCATGGAAAATCTAGAACCTCTAAGTATGGAAGACCGAATGAGAGCTACACGCACGGGCCAAGGTCACGCCATTATTAAGCCAGAAGTTAATGCGCCAGATTATGAAATCAAAGGACAAATTCTACACATGGTAACTAACCAATGCCAATTCAGTGGTGCACCGAATGAAGATCCTAACGAACACCTTCGTACATTTAAAAGAATTTGTACACTATTCAAAATCCGAGAAGTGGAAGATGAACAAATCTATCTCATGTTATTTCCCTGGACTTTAAAGGGAGAAGCCAAAGATTGGTTAGAATCGTTACCTGAAGGGGCGATTGACACATGGGATGTTTTAGTTGAAAAATTTCTTAAACAATTCTTTCCGGCATCCAAAGCCGTGAGACTTCAAGGAGAAATTGTTACGTTCACGCAAAAGCCAAATGAAACATTATATGAGGCGTGGACAAGATTCGGAAGGATGTTGAGAGGATGTCCTCAACACGGATTAGATACTTTTCAAATAGTACAAATCTTCTATAAAGGCGTAGACATCGCCACACGAAAAGACATCGACATAACAGCCGGTGGATCCATTATGAAGAAAACCACAACTGAAGCTTACAAAATTATTGATAACACAGCCTCCCACTCGCATGAGTGGCACCAAGAAAAAGATATCTTTCGATCATCTAAAGCGGCTAGAGCCGATTCTAGCCATGACTTTGATTCCGTTTCCGCAAAAATAGATGCTTTCGAAAGACGAATGGAAAAGATGAATAAAGATATTCACGCAATACGAATCAGTTGTGAGCAATACGGTGGACCACACTTATTGAAAGATTGTCACATTGAACCAACGATGGAACAACGAGAGAATGTTTCCTATATGAACCAAAGGCCGGGAAATAATTATCAAAATAATTATCAACCGCCAAGGCTAAACTTAAATCGAAATCAAAACATTCTTTACAATCCAAAAGGACCCGAAAATAACTGGTATAACCAACAAGGTCCGAATAACCAACCGACTCAAAACAACACTTTCAATCAACAAAGACCTAGCTTATATAAACCACCACAACAACCCGAAGAGAAAAAGCCAAATCTAGAAGAAATGATGGCAAAGCTAGTTGAATCTCAAACACAATTTATTACATCTCAAACCCAAATGAATGAGAGGTTTGATCAGTCATTAAGAACTCAACAAGCTTCCATTTTGAATCTAGAAAAACACGTAGGTACTCTGGCTAGCATGATGAGTGAAAGGAAACAAGGAAAGCTACCGAGTAATACTGAAGTAAATCCTCGGAATGAAAATGTTAATATGGTTTCAACAAATTCTGAAAAACCAGCATCAGAAGATGGGAAGGTTTTAGATGTAAGTAACAATGAAGAAGTTACACCACCACCACCACCCGAGTATGTAAAGCCAGTGGTGGCACCATACAGACCACCCATCCCGTTTCCAAGAAAAGGAGTGGAGTATGAGCAAGTAATAGGTAATAAAGTTTGTGATACCTCTGGAAAGAAGAAGAAAAAGAATAAGAAAGTACAAGAAACAAAAGCCGTAGAAGTAAACCCGGTGAAGACAGTTTCACCAAAACCTCCTCCTAGGATAGGTGATCCGGGTGAATTTATTGTTCCTTGTCTACTTAGTGATTGTGTCATGTATGATGCACTAGCAGATTTAGGTGCAAGTGTAAGTGTTATGCCTCTTTCATTATATAAGAGATTTGGAGTAGGTAAGTTAAGTCCAACGGATATGAGTGTTCGACTCTTTGATCAAACCATTAAACATCCAGTTGGAATTGTTGACAACCTACCCGTTCAAGTAGGCAATTTAACCTTTCTAGTCGAATTCATTGTCATTAACATAGAAGAGGACCCAAACATTCCTCTAATTTTAGGTCGACCATTCTTAGCGTCCACCAAGGCGTTATTTGATGTAGGAAATGGTAGAATGACACTTAGTAGTGGTGACAAATCGATCACCTTTATGATTCGAAAGACTAAATCTCCACCAACCAAAACCGTTGAACCAGCAAAAACGATTGGTAAGAACCATGTTGTTTTACCAACTCCAACGGTAATACTTAGCAATAATGAAACGCCTAAGTGTGGGGAAAATGAAGTAACACCTAATGATGACATGATAACAAAGAACCCCGTTGTTGATACGAAATTAAATGATCCCGTTATTAATAGTCCAATGAAGAAACTTATTAAACGGATTCGCGATGCTAAAACCAAGGGGAACTTTAAGTTATGTAACCGGTTAGTATCCAATCTATCACCTAAAGAAAAGGAGAAACTAGTTGAAATTGTGGATATTACACAGGAATCCGACCAATGGCTTAAAGAAAAAGTCACGGATATGCAAGTTGATTATGGACCAAGAGAAATTAACGATGAAGTTAATCACAATTTTGACACCACGGCTACCTAAGTGTGGGGAGATTCAAATGTTCTAAAAAGAAAATGCTATCTAGAGTTAGTTGTTCTGTTCTCGTGTAGTTCCGAGAATGGAACCCGATTGGTCTTTTCCGCTAGCAGACACTAAAGAACTAGTTTTCTCCCTCCATTCTGAATTTTTGTTTTGTAGGTTTTTTTTATGAAATTAATATGCATTTTAATTTAAGTTTTTAAAAACAAAAAATTTACTTTATTTCATTAAGTTGAAAAAAAAAAATGATTTCTAAAATTCGTCGTGAGTTGAAGACTAGGTCGTTGAGCCGAAATTGCTTTACCCGAGGGCGGGGCGACAAATTTTGTTATCATTATTTTTAATTTTATTGATCTAAAGGATGCCAAAAATATTATATATTATAAATTTTTGAACGTGGGGTTATGTACCAAACTTCAAAAATATGTATATATATGTTTGTATTTTATGTTATGTACACAACAGGGTAAAAACAGCGCACTTTCAAAGACTGTCATGAAGTTCAGCAAAAGCTACTGATTTTGACAAGACGCAAAAAAATCAAATGTGAAATAACAATATGTTTGCAAACTCGGTATTTTTAATCACTTTTCTACGTTAATCACCCTCATGAATTTATAATTATAGTCTGATTTCATGCAAATGAGGGCATTGCATGATCTTAAGTGCAGGGAAGGGTTATAAATTCTCTCGGGTTTACACTTGGTTTAATTGCCAAATTTTGTGAAAATTTGAAAATTTTTCAACTAAATGAAGTCAAAAATCATGTTTATACATATTTATGAACGATGAAAACTAGGTGTTAATGCCGAAATTATCGTTACCTCGAAAAGGACATAAATTGAGAAACAACTTAAAACGCTTGAATTCATTTAAAATGAAATAGAAGAAAATAAAAAGGCAAAGAAAGAAACTAAGTGCGGGAAGAATGTACCAAGTTATTCAATTTAAAACATATATCACATATTTTTGTACAAGATTATTGCAGGTACTTTTGCTTTGGACGATACTAATCAGTTTTACCCGGTTTACTGTAATACATTTGAAAGAAAGATGGATCTACACGATGAATCAATTCCATCATTAAAAGGAAGTAAAGTCTTCCGAAAAAGACACGCGCTTATTGATTTAGGTCATGAAGTTGTCGTCCAGACCACCTGTAGGTTGACGAAAAATCTAGAAAAGTCATCACTAAAATCAGCAGGAAATCCACGGACCTCAGCATCAAACAGGGTCGCCATGTGGTCAGATTTATCCTAACCATGAGAAGGATTTATCTCGTACAATGGGGAGGCACCGTGCAAATTAGCTTGATAAGACTAATGAATCAGATCCCCAGAAAGGATAATCTCCTTAAAGATCAAAAATCAGCTTTTAAGCCTGATATTACTCAATCCTTGAGAATGACCTTAAAGATTGAGAATTCAAACTCATGGAATTCGATGATGTCTAAACTCGAGCTTGAACGAGAAAATATTTTGATCAAAAATACAAACCGATTTGTTTTCTGAAAATCCATTTTCAATGCGTTCATTACCATTGAACGTAAAATCCTAGGAATTCACCTGGAATTCATTAGGTCACCTGAACAAAATCGGGTGTCAACCGTAAGAACGGTGGTTGTATAGCATGGTCGGAGACAGGACCTTGTGCCAGACCGAAAAATCATAGGATGATCTTTACTATCGCTCCTACCAAGGATAGTTCTAGCATCCGACACGTTAAAAGACCATAATCATCTGCATGTCACGGGACATTGCCTTAACAGTTTCTTGTTCATCGCTTTCCTTTACAACCGGACAGTAGTTTACCGAAAGGTAATATACGGAACAAGTAAACTGGATGTGTGCTTTCCGATACCGGGATAGCAGTGGATTACACAAACCTAAAAGTTTTTAGCCAAAATATTGATCCACAAATATATTTTGCAACACCGATAGTGGATTAAATCAGAAAACTTATCTAGGGTAAAAGCTAGAATGAATTTTCAAAAGATCAAATGTTTTTCATAAAGATCCAATTTCCTTAAGGATCTACATTTTCATAGTCATGTGGGACTGTAAACCACCTTTCAAATGTGCACTTTGCTTTGGAAACCGAAAGTAAATCGGCTATTTGATTGCAAGTGTCGTTGACCTAAACCCGAGGCAACTGTGGATGACACACCCACCTTTAACCATGGTTCTATCGTTACTATCATTGTTTATACCACCATATCAAAATCACTGATGTACAAAGTGTGATGAATAAAAAAGTGATTCATGTATGTTTTTATTTCAAGTTCTGTATTGCTTGAGGACAAGCAACGTTCAAGTGTGGGGATATTTGATAGTGCTCCAAATGAACATATATTTAGTAGCAATATCGTTCCAATATGTAAAGTTTTTAAATGTAATTTCCTTATTTTTAGTTGTAATAGTTAAATAAATAAGTGCGAAGACGAAAGACGCAAATCGCTCGAAAATGAAGATTTAAAGACAAAAACGAAGATTTGAAAGACCAAAATGTCCAAAAAGCTCAAATGTACAAGATACAATTCAAAAGGTTCAATTTATTGATGAGAAACGTCTAAAAATGACAAGAGTACAAGTTACAAAACGCAAAGTACACGATATAAAATTGTAGGAAAGGGCGTTCGAAAATTCGGAACCGAGGCATGAACCAACTTTCAGCGCTCGACGCAACGGTGTAAAAATTACGAGTCAACTATGCACAAGAATAAAATATAATATTTAAATAATTCATAATAAGAATAATATTAAATAATAAAAAGTTGTTAATTGAGCATAGTTCAGGGGTCGTAAATGAAAATTTCAATTCTAATTTCGCTATAAAAGCGATGATTTACGATCAATTTGAGGATACTTTTTTCGATCATTTTTTCTATCTTTTTCTTATTTTTCTATCTATCAATATCAATATCTATAATTTATATCTATAATTCTCTATCATAATGTTAATGTAATCAGATATAACAATAATCTTAATTTTAATTTTAAATTATGATAATAATAAGATTTATGATAGAAATCGTTTGAGTGTGTAAGTCGAAATTCTGTCCGTGTAACGCTACGCTATTTTTAATCATTGTAAGTTATGTTCAACCTTTTTATATTAATGTCTCGTAGCTAAGTTATTATTATGCTTATTTAAAACGAAGTAATCATGATGTTGGGCTAATTACTAAAATTGGGTAATTGGGCTTTGTACCATAATTGGGGTTTGGACAAAAGAACGACACTTGTGAAAATTAGACTATGGGCTATTAATGGGCTTTATATTTGTTTAACTAAATGATAGTTTGTTAATATTAATATAAAGATTTACAATTGGGCGTCCCTATAAATTACCATATACACTCAATCGGACACGATGGGCGGGGTATTTATATGTACGAATAATCGTTCATTTAACCGGACACGGGAATGGATTAATAGCCACTAGAATAATTAAAACAGGGGTGAAATTATGTACAAGGACACTTGGTATAATTGATAACAAAATATTAAAACCTTGGGTTACACTCAGTCGACATCCTGGTGTAATTATTAAACAAAGTATTAAAATCTTGTTACAGTTTAAGTCCCCAATTAGTTGGAATATTTAACTTCGGGTATAAGAATAATTTGACGAGGACACTCGCACTTTATATTTATGACTGATGGACTGTTATGGACAAAAACCAGACGGACATATTAAATAATCCAGGACAAAGGACAATTAACCCATGGGCATAAAACTAAAATCAACACGTCAAACATCATGATTACGGAAGTTTAAATAAGCGTAATTCTTTTATTTCATATTTAATTTCTTTTATTTTATATTTAATTGCACTTCTAATTATCGCATTTTTATTGTTATTTTATTTAATTGCACTTTTAATTATCGTACTTTTTAATTATCGCAAGTTTATTTTATCGCACTTTTATTATTCGCAATTTCATTATCGTTATTTACTTTATGCTTTAATTTAAGTCTTGTATTTATTTTTAATATTTTACATTTGGTTTTAACTGCGACTAAAGTTTTAAAATCGACAAACCGGTCATTAAACGGTAAAAACCCCCCTTTATAATAATAATATTACTTATATATATATATATATATATATATATATATATATATATATATATATATATATATATATATAATTGTATTTTTACAATTATTGTGTGTAAAAAAATATAGTGTTATACTTCACGAGCTCCCTGTGGAACGAACCGGACTTACTAAAAACTACACTACTCTACGATTAGGTACACTGCCTATAGTGTTGTAGCAAGGTTTAGGTATATCCCATCCGTAAATTAATAAAACTTGTGTCATATTTTGTAGTATTTCCTAGTAAAAATAATACTATTTCGTACCCTCACGCTACATCATCAGTGGTTCTAGATATTTATAAAAGATATATATATATATTTTAATAATAAAGTTCTTTTTAAACTGAAAACGTTTTTTGTACTTTTGAAACTAAATCAAATAAATATGATAATTTTGTTTTCCAAAACTAAATATAGTTAAGAATCATTTTGTTAAAAGGTTAAAATAATAGAAATCGTTATATCATAAAACATTTTAGAAAAGTAGAATTATATATATTCATAATAGGTTTCAAGTTTTTAAATTACAGTCTGTTGGTGAAGCATGGGATAAAGTCCAAAGGTTTAATAAATGTATGAAATTATCTTAATGAAAAATGTCGAGTTACTTAACTTGTCGATATCCAACATCTAAGTTATTTACACTCCACGTTCTTACTTATAGATCACTTTACCATTTTCTGAATATTGTCAAAAAGAATAGATTTCTTAAATCACAATGGACCTCATAACATTGGCCCGTAATCATATCATAATGTATCTGATAATTCAATCATTTGATATTATCTCTTAATTCTGTCGATAAATATATCGAAACAAATACGTTCATGTAAAGTATCATATATCTAATACTTTGTTAATGTTTTCAGTTAATATTATATATTATATATACATATCTATATACACATAATTGATCGTGAATCGTCGAACACGGTCAAAGGGTAATTGATTACATGAATGTAGTTCCAAACTTTTTGAGATTCAACATTACAAATTTTGCTTATCGTGTCGGAAACATATAAAGGTTAAGTTTAAATTTGGTCAGAAATTTCCTGGTCGTCACATCGGGAAGATAAAACAAAAGCATGAAGCTTCAAAATATCAATGGGAGTATATATAAATCACAGTAAATTGGAGAGAGTATTAACTGTGGATGTCAATGATTATGGAAAGACAGAAGCAGAGACATCAAAATATAAGGGAAGATATAAAATCCAACAACCACCCAGAAATTACAAACCTTGTATATCAATGCGTATAGCAATATAAAGACACGGGAAAATGAAAAACACTATAACCCCAAGGTAATGGTAGAAGAAAATAACTTCCTCCGGTGATAGATGAAAAAGAAGAATGACAAATATGATAGTTAGGAGTATATCAAGAATTAGAACTTGATGAAGCATTTTTAAAATCTTTTGAAAATAGGAAATGAGGAAGAAGATGTAAGAGTGATGAAAATAATGAAACGGAAGAGGTCAATTTATAGCGAAATATCAAACATAGCAATAGAGGCAAATTACGCATTTAATGAAAAGAAATCTTAATTTCCTTAAATTCCGAAGAATCAAATCTTATTTAGATTATGAAGATTTTCTATTCCTTAAATTACGGAAATCAATCATTAATACGTCAAGAGTTAAGACGAATCTCTATTCTCCATTTCACTCTTTTACGATAACTTCTCTCATACGCTTCGAATAATCGGATTGTTTTATCCATATTATTCAACGGTGATAAAACTCTATTTATCAACACATATACGGCATGAAAACATTTTTATTGTTAGTCATGACAACCTCACTCAAATTTTTAAAGACGAAATTTCTTTAACGGGTAGGTACTGTGATGACCCGGAAATTTCTAACCAAATTTAAACTTAACCTTTGTATGAGTAACATTTTCGATACGATAAACAAAGTCTGTAAAACTGAATCTCAAAATTTTTGAACTATTTTCATATATTCAAATACCTTTCGGTTGTTCTCGACGATTCGCGAACAATTATATGTATATATATATATATATATATATATATATATATATATATATATATATATATATATATATATACA